>NC_132884.1:33281200-33443700 GCF_030463535.1 Salminus brasiliensis
AAGATATGTTCTAAAACATATCATAATTACAGTTAGCCTACTGAAAATAAAAGGATGTCAGCCTGCCTTGAGCTGTTGAAAGACTAGTGAGGTAGGGAAGCCAAGGGTTAAGTTGAATTGGAGCTGACCATTTAAGTTTTCCTTCCAGTATTACCCAAGTTTATATCCCAAAAGATTGTAAAGTAATGTGCACTGTTGTATGGTGTTGTAAGGTGTGTCCGTGACAGTCTTCCATATAATCATGCCCATTATTTCTGTAACGTTGTGGAGAAGTTACACCCTGGTTACATAATTTTCTGCTCCACTGTATCCTGGTTTAGGCCATGGGAAACTTGGGGTCAGTGACCACTGTCACATTTTCTTTTGGGGATAGGATTTTCAAAACACTTAAGACTATTTTGTTTGTCACAGGAGCTGTTCCTGTGTTTCTCAAGCATGTTGGGTTCCATGTTGTGACCTCAATTTATCATGATTGTAGTAAATTCAAGGCATGATTGTAGTAAATATTAAACACTGCCACATGTGACTACAAAATATTCAAGTTGTAATCATCACATTTCAGAGAGCAGAGTTAACAAAGGCTCTAACAGTGATTACTTTTACAATAAAATGAAAATATGAAAAATTTTCCCTTCCGTATTAATGCACATCACCGCTGCCCTCAGAGTAAATGTTAACTTTACAGGAGAAGGAAAAAACCTTTTAACCTTTAATGGAAGTCAATGTAAAAGTATTTTTTCCATGTAAAATATTGGAGTATTTCTATTGGTTCATCATGAAATTCTGACACAATATAAAGAACTGACCGATTCAACTTCTGTCAAAAAGTGTCAAATTCTGTGTGATGGCGACAGTTATACACTATATGTCCAAATGTTTGTGGACACCTTCTAATGAATGCATTCAGCTACAAAGTTGAACCCATTGCTGACACAGGTGTGCAAATGCACACACACACACACACACACACACACACACACGCGCGCATGCTCAGCTTGTCTGTTCCCTCTAGAGAAATACTGACAATAGAACAGGACTAGAACAGGAAGATAAACATGAACCTATTGGTAGCATCATGCCTAATGCCAGGTGTAGGTTAGAGGGCTATAAAACCCCCCAGCACTCAGGAACTGTGTTCTCTGGAATGATTGTGCCCCATCCAATGCTTTTGGGACACGTTGGTTGGTGGTCACTCAACATCCAGACCTCACTTACACTCTTGTCACTGAATGCAATCAGATACTCACAGCAATGCTCCAAAATCTAGTAGAGGGCCTTCCCTCCGGACAGGCTTGATTTCAGAAAAGACTGAATGAGCAGGTGTCCCGAAACATTTGTCCATATAGTACAGTCATTATGCATAAACTATCACATACATTGAACACAACTTACAATGCGCTGTCCATGTTTCGACATGACTTGCTAGCAACACATCCTATGTTAAGAGGGTCGTAAGACCGTTACAGTAGCTGTCATTAGTAACTACCGTAAAGCTTTGATAATCTGGCCTTGGGTATCTCGGTCAACAACAGACAGAGCCAAACCTTATAGTCAGTGCAGGACTTGTAAATAAGCTGAAAGAGAGATGTGTCTTAAGGCTATGTGGACAGTATCTGTGCAAACCCAGCCATGCTGATCTGCTTTCCTCTGCTTTAGGGTGGGAAAGGGTTTGGATAGGAATCATCGCAGAAGCTGTCAGTTTGAAGGCTCTTAGGGAAACATTGTGCTTTAGTCTGATTTACAGTCTTACAACAGTGAATACTGCTGGCATTCTTTGGGACATGTGGTGTATACTGTGCTGGAAGTTGGTGAAAGTTCACAGTAAACTATATGATGCACAATAAAAAAAAAACACTAAGAAATTAGGAAAAAGAAACAAATGCACTTGTGCTCTACATTTTCCTATAAATGTGCATCCACATGTCAGAACAAATGTTATAATGGACCTCAGTACGGATGCATAGTCCAGTCCTGGTCCAGAAGTATGTCTGCCCTGTGTGTTTTTGGTGTTCTTTGTTCTCTGCTAGCCTTTCGTGAGTTGAAGTGAGTGTGTTGGAACGGGGAAAACACAAAAATGTGCTGGTACTTCATGACTAGGGTTGGGAACTACTGCACAATACTCTATGGTACTTTGAGCACATCATGCCTGTGCAAACAGAAGCTACAGCAAACCTAACACACCTCTGCAAAAGCCCCCACAGCTTTAGCTCGTATTTGTTTTTAGGGACAGACTGGGGGTTTAGGGATTGGGATTATAAAACTGTATGAAAAGCAAAGCATATGAATTATATAAAGTATAAAAATTGAAAACTTTTTTAAGCGTGAGGTGTGTTTGTTTTGAAACCTGCATTTTGCCTTCAGACCAGAAGAACCAGCTCTGTCTGGTATGGGTTTTTCTTGTCCTTCCCAAACAAAAGTGAACTATTTGGCTCAATGACTCAAACGAAAGTATGACGTGTGTGTATGTGTGTGTCTGAACAGCGTGGAATGAGATTTACTGTTACACTGTCTTTAGTTGGCTTCGGGGAAATAATAAGGAAGCTTCCATTTTCCTAAACTGCTGCTGTATTGTTTGCCTGGTTACGTTGCGTTGTGGTGTAAAAGTACACTCCTGCTAATTAGTATGTGAAAATGTCAAGTAGCTCAATTATTAGTTAGTATTATTTAGAGGACATTATTTCCCACAGTTTGGTTCAGAGAAGAGCACAAGGGGTGCTTTTCCTCAATCACTGCTTGGATTGGATTTGAGACTAGGCCCCAACAAAGGTCACTGCATGTAAAATCACTTAACTCAACTTTAACACCATCTTTTAGCAACTGCTAAAAGACACTAAGAATCCAACATGGTATAAACGGAGCTGCTGAAAGCACTTCTATTTTTAGTATTGTAGAGGAAAAAGTGGGCAGATCTTTTTTAATGCAGTACCTTTGTAACATGAGCACGGTCATAGAGCTTTTACAGCATAGAGCATTTACAGAAGCAGAACAGTTGAACATTAGTGATGCGGGCTGTTTGAAGCCCAACCTGTGGTGCGAGGACCACAGTTTTTTTTTTTTTTTTTTTTTTAATTTTGCAAATGCTTTGAAAACGTCAAGCTTGCATTTAGAAGACTGATCATGTTCGCAAGCTAAACTAAAGATTCACAAACGCTGAAGCCACAGAGCTAGAATCCCTGGAACAGTCATTCTGGTTTTAGTGCTTCAAAATTATTTAACATTTTTGTGGCTTAAGGAAGAAAATGAAGCTAGACATCCATACAGCGCTTAAGCTGTACTTGGTGTTATTGTTACTCAGCCACGGACTTGTACAGGCTTGTGTTGCTGATGTGCACAGAGATTTTTTCTATTAAAAGCTTCTGCTCCAGAGTCTGGAGAGCCGGCCCCAGAGTCGTGTGCTTCTGTGGAGCTCAGTTGGCTGTCTACTTTAGAGCTCCTAATCAGAAAACTGAAGGGCTAAATGGTCATTTTACTGTGCATCTCACATTGCCAAGACCCCTGTGGGTTTAAGCTGAATCCAATTCAACTCTGTAAATTTGTACACGGTACCAGAACTTTTGCCTTTTCACACAATTTATTGGAAGAGGAAGATTTCCATTACTCTCTCTGACTTTCTTCTGAGTGAAAATGAAAGTGTGCGCTTCTCGTGGGTGGATGGAGCTTTGTGTGTGATGGCATTCTGGGCCGAGGAGAACGGCGGACTGGACTAAAAATAGTTATTTTCACTGCTCTCAGCACAATATGACAAGTGCTGTGTGTGTCTGTGTGTGTTCATTCTCGTTCAGTTAGATCTCAAGAGGAGGTGGGGAGAGAGGGGGGGCGTACAAGTATAGGCGCAGCTGTGCTTCCCTGCTGGTGCTTATTAACATGGATGCTACCTACCCCCCTCCCACACAATTACGTCAAACCTTAAGAGCTACTAATTTTGAGGCGGTCACTGTGGACAGGCGGACACAGAGTGTGGCAGCTAGGCTGTGAAAATGGTTTAAAGTATGGGCGTAAGGATTCACAAAAGATACAATTTTGATACAATATCCGTTTCCATCCAAGAATTTAACTGCCAAAATGTGGAGAGGCTGAATATGACTCTGATTTAAGTTTGACAGTATGTTAGCAGAGTACACCGGATTTGTATTCATGAAGTAGACAAGTAGTGTGAGCATTAAGTAGAGAACAATGACTGCTAGTCTTCTCTGTTTACACTCTGGAAAATAGATACAGTTAGTCAAAATTTCATCATGGACATTAGTATAAATGCAGTTGTAATTCAGCCTGTACTGTCACTGTAACAGGCAAGGAAGATCGTCCAGAGTTCCGATATCAACTCTTAGCGATCTTGGGCGAGACGTCCGCTTGATTTAGGGCGTGTCGCTGCGTCTTTGCTATCGTAATGACTAAAAAAGTGCATCTTGCGCGGCTCGAAATGCGCAAAAGGCATGTATTAAGTCTCTTAATTATCCATGGTTTACGTGCAATAAACCAGTGAGCGTGTCCCTCACCATTCCCTTCAAGAGCCAGACGGCTCCGACTTTGCCACATTGTTATTTCAGTGGCGCATCGTGCACGACCTGGGAAGGCTTGCTGAAGCGGCGGAGAATAATAGAATAATATTTTATTTTGTATTATGTTTAATGTTGATGTAAACGTAGCTGCTAGCTGGCACGCACTATGGGTTTGTGCACTGCTGCGCATCCATGTATGCGTAACAAGCGGGGGTGTATGCGCATTGGACACACTATTCTCTGCCAAGATAGCAATGAACGTCTGACATTTGACGTCTGCCTAGTTTGTTTATTTAGTCAGTGACACAACTGTGATTAGCATTGCTAAGATAACAATACACCAGAAATGTACCTGAACACACCCCATTTCAACACCACTACGCTCATTGGTGTATTTAAATGGCGTTGGTGGAAGGCATGAAAATAGACTGTTGGGGTGTAAGATAGCACTGAGCATCATGACACACCTTGTTATATTCAGCATATATTAATGCAGCTTAATCATAGTTAAATGGTCTAAGAGTTGCAACCCCTATCTTAAATGGTAGCTAACCGAACAAACAAGATCAGACCATAAGATCAGGGTGGCATTTTTTTATTATCATAGCCATTTTGTGCCTTTTTCAACACTTCATGACTCAGATTCATGTATTCATTGGATCTGACTGATATAAAATGTTATGTAAAAATATAATTAAGAAATAAACAACACGAAAAACCTTAAACCAGGGACACATTTACACTCTGCCTCTTGTAAGCGCTGCACTATTTTAAGGTGGAACGGAAAATTCCAGTAAGCAGCTGGAGAATAGCTACAGCCTTGTTGGTGCAGCCGTGTTTGTTTACATAAATCACCACGTTCTGAATTCAAATGTCTTACTGAGGTTATTTGAGGAGATGGTTACATTTCTATACGCTAAGAAAACTGTCCAAGCTGTCTTGGCGGATAACAAGGGAAAGGTTTCAGAGGAGTGCATGTTAAGCACCGAGCTTAAACTAGCACACAGAGTTTTACATGAGTAAGCACGTGGCTGGCATGACAGGCAGACTTACATTGATTAACACAGGTGTTGCACTGTCTGCAGGGGGAAGCAGGTTAGATGAACTAGAAATATTTGGTGGAATTAAGGTAGGTGGTGTAAACATACTGCTAACTCTTGATTGGTTCTTTGGCCAATCGAAAGTCAGATGGGCTACATTTAGAGAAACTGTGATCATTTTGTCTTTGCCAGTTAATAGTAAATTCACCATAAAAATAGATAATAGAGGAGAACCATGAAAATAAATAGATGGTTGTCCAACAACTTCTTGGGTCATAAGCAGAACTCCTGTGTCGGTGTTGATGCCGTGGATTTTAAAAGTAGTTGTTTCAAGTTGTTCTATTGTGAAAATACAAAACATGTCTGCTCATTTTACCTACTGCCCAGTATTCAAATGTTTAAAGAATAATCTGACAACATCCGTCAGCAGGCAGCCTAACAAGCATGCAACACTTCTTGTCTTCTCCAGGCATGGCAGCCATAAGGAAAAAGCTGGTGATAGTGGGCGATGGAGCATGTGGAAAGACCTGTCTGCTCATAGTATTCAGTAAAGATCAGTTCCCCGAAGTCTACGTGCCCACTGTGTTCGAGAACTACATCGCAGACATCGAGGTGGATGGCAAACAGGTTGGTATAGATTCTTATCTTCTGCTTAAAAGTGAAATATGGTTTTAGAGCTCTATAGATTCATCCTCTTAACATTTTAGCTTTTCAGAATTGTATTTTGAAGAGGTTTAGCTGTTAAGAAGGGTCGAGTTCCTGAAGGGTATATTGTAAAGGGTATGGCACTGTGGTTTAAAAAAAATGAACATTTATTTTTATCATTCTACGTTTGATCCATTGCATACAGTAGGTACACTGTGCCAGAATTGTTGAGGTTAGTCGCATGCATGTTTGTGTTGTACAGTTATGCTTTGTTGCTTGATTAATGTACAATTAATGTTTATTCGTTTAACATATTAAAAAAAGACAAAATGGGGAACATACAAAGGTTATATCACATTGTCCAAAATGAGATTTTTTGGTATGTTGTTTACATTTTTGTAAAATTAACTACAAAACCAACTGAACATTTTTAGTTGTATCTGTTAAACACTTGTGAATTATGAATGTGAAGTATATTTGATCTGAATGCCTGCTTAATTGACCCTAGCTCTAACCCTCTAAACCTCTAATCCTCAAGGATTAAGAAACAAGGGCCGATTCACCCTGTTCAAATTTCTGTACTTATGATGAAATATGGCAGGAATAGGAACTCTGATTTGCTTAGTCTGAAGGAATATGAAAGTAAGGGCTGTGACTTCAGCACCTTTAGCACTTCTCCTAGAAGAGCTGTTTACAGTACATCTCGCCTAACCCTTCACCTTCTCCTAACAAGCTCTGAAACCCCCCCAAAAGACTTAAGGTAATGGTCAGTCTTCTGGAATGAGTGACATCCGGCTGTTAGTCAGAAGTGTTCCACTGTTAATGGGCACTAGCTGATAACGCTAGTCTTGCACTGGCCATTGCTAGGGCCAAGAGTGAAGAACGGCCATAACAGGAAATGGACGTACTTGCTTGTTTCCTGCCTTGACTTGGGAACATGGATGTCTGGACGTTTCCCTTCCCCCCTGGCCCTTATGGGTTGATAAACAGGGTAGTTCATTTCCTGTGTGTGTGTGTGTGTGTGTGTGTGTGTGTGTGTGTGTGTGTGGTGAAGGGAAAGCTGTGTAAGTATTTATTCCTCCTGTACAGGAAAAGTACAAACAACGTGTCTAAGGCTTACTTACAAAGGGAGACTAACTTTTGAGTCTTTTTTTCCTCTGGTTCTCTGTGGGGTTACGCTACAGAGAGTCTACCCTGCTTGTTGCCAGACTTGCATAAGGTCTTGAATCTTCTCAAGCAGACCCTGAGCTTAGCCTAAATCCCTCTGGCCCTAAGGGAAACAGTCTATAGTCTTCCTCCTCGGTCTGTGGGCACAGCTAAGATCTAAATATAGCTCCTTTGCTTTTCCTGCCTGTTTTTTTTTTTTTTAAATGTTGTTGCTGAACCTCATGCATGTACAAGGAAGAGAGGCCTCCTACGTCTGTGTACATTTTGTGTTCACTGCCTAAACGCTGATCATCACGTATGCACTTTTTTTCAGAGTATCTCAGCCTTTTCTTATCATGATTAAGATTAGGTTTTAAATGGTTGAAGCTGGTCCTAGGTCAGCCATTGGTGCCTCCACCCAAAGCATGACTCAGCTTTACAGGGTAAAGTCCCTTAGTGCTCCTGCCAATCTTCCAGGCACAAGGGAGCGGAAGGGATTGAGATTTTATTCCTTCTAATCACCAGTTTACCTAATTCAGTTCATTAGATCTGTGACTAGAAGAGGCCAAGCATTGAACCAAACAGGTGGAGATGTGGAAAAGGATGTTTCTTTGAGCCATACCATAGAAAACCCAGTTTTGGCTATATGAAGAACCATGTGTAAGTGTGAAGAACCTACTAAAGGTGTAAAGAATCATCTTTTGATGTAAAGGTTATTTACCAATTCATTTTACAAAAAGAAACAAAAAGTTGTTCTTCTGTGGCATTTTGAGAGCATATCTGTGTGTTGAGGGGACAGTCCACAAAACCATATAATTCCTACCAAAGTTCACACTGGGAAATATTGGAAATTCCCACAAGAAGGAAACTCATGGTCTCTAATCTCTGCTTATGCATGTAAAAGAATTCACCTCTCTTTATAATGTAGTTAAGCAGGCTCTCTTTCCAGCAGCTAAAGCAGTGTTTGCTCAGTTGTTAAACATACTCTGGGGGTTTATTTTGAGTGTCCAGGGGTTCCAAAAACAAGCTTTCCTGTCCTCTCCTTGATTTTCTTTCATAACCCAAATGTTAAATATATCCTGAAATATTGAAGTGTTTTGAACACACCTGAATGTTCTTCAGTACAGATGTTTTAGATGTTTTTACTATTTTCTAAGTTGAATGTTTGCTTCACCTCATTCAGCAGATGTCAGCGCTACATCAGTGTCATTTAACATGGGATGGAATATTAGAAGAAGAATACTAACAACATGATAAAGCCAGATCTTATTAAAGAAGGGATATTGACTGACTTAATGACATGCTAAACGATGTAGGGTGCTGGACAAATTGATCAAGGCTTTTGACATGTCCCTGGTCCCATTCAACTCATCTCCACATATGTATCATCACGTTTACACTACAACAATCAACAAATCAAATCAAATATATATGTCGAATATATAAGTCTTCAAATCTGAAATTCCAGATAGCTATAAGAGACAATTAGTTAAACACTCGTTTTAGTTGAGAATTGGAACAGTTCTAATTGGAAGGCTTATTTCTTCTGTTATAAATATTCTTGATGTCCAAATGGATGTAATGCAGATAGCCTGTGGTGACAAAACCTAGCTCTATTGTTTTGTTAGACTTTACCATGACACTTGGTTCCTCTTTCTTTTTGATTTGCAGGTGGAATTGGCACTGTGGGATACAGCGGGTCAGGAAGATTATGATCGTTTAAGACCACTCTCCTACCCAGACACGGACGTCATCCTTATGTGCTTCTCCATTGACAGTCCAGACAGTTTAGGTACAGTTTAAACTCCACATTTCATCTCCTAAACATCCAGTTCTGATCTGTTGCTTTAGGAAGTTTGAGTCACTGCAGATGTTTTTGCTTTCTCTTTCCCTCAGCAGATTTGATATCAAATAGAATTTCCTCTGAAATGACAATTCCTCACTTCCCCGAGTCACATTCAGACTGTTCGTCACAGTTCTGCGTGTGCAGATATAGATCTTTTGATTGTGCTAGCGTCCTCATGGAACATCTAAATAAGGATCCTCTCCCTCTTATGATCTCACCACTGCTTATCTGGGCTATCCGAGGCACATCCTGGTTGTATTCTCTCTTACTGTGTGAATAGCAGGAAGTTTGGCTCTGACTAGCTTAAGTGAGTCACCATAGCCTTGATATGCAGCTCAGGAAACAAGTGTTTGTACATTAATTGTGCCAGAAATGGTGTTAAACTAAAAGCTTTGAGATGCTTATATGTTTTGTTGAGTGTTGTGTAAAACTGTTAAATAATGGGATTTGACTAATTAGGACTGAGCGTTGGGTTTAAAACTATGTAATGCAGAAAGCCATTGCTTGGATTGACCACATTACACAATGGAGTTATGCTGGAAGTTAGCTGTAGAAATTAGAGCAGGTGGTACATTGACACTGTATGTCCAAATACTTGTGGACACCCCTTCTAATGAATGCATTCAGCTGCTTTTAATGACTACTCGTCTAGTCCCTGTAGAGAAGTACCGTCAATAGAATAGGACTCTCTAGAGCAGATAAACATGAACCTGTTGGCACCATGCCTAATGCCAGACGTGGGACAGAGGGGTATGAAGCCTTCGGCATTGAACTGTGTTCTCTGAAATGATGGTGCTCAATCCAATAGGTTTGGGATGAGGTGGGCTGGGGATATCTCAACATCTTGACCTCACTAACTCTCTTGCTAAATGCAATCAAATCAAAAGAAATAATGAACAGGTGTCCCAATACTTTTGTCCATATAATGTAGTATCAATTAGTTTTGATGACCCAAAAGGCACTTGCTCGAATAAACCTCGAATCCTCCTTTCCTAATCCTTTGTGGTGTGTTTTTCTACAGAGAACATTCCAGAAAAGTGGACACCCGAGGTGAAACACTTCTGTCCCAACGTTCCCATCATTTTGGTGGGGAATAAAAAGGATCTGCGGAACGACGAGCACACACGGCGAGAGCTGGCCAAGATGAAGCAGGTAGCTCCCTCACTGAGGCCCACAGCTCTGCTTAAGGAGAACCATTAAAAAGCACTTGGAGGATTGCATTACTGTCACTCTGTGAGGCATGAACAACATCATCATCATCAGTCAAGCACATATTGCACTCTACCTCTTGGCTGCTAGCCAAACCCGAAAGCCAGTGGCTAATGCCATCAGTGTCTAAACTGCAGACTGATGTGCTTCTTTCATGCAAGGGTTTGCTGTGCTCAGGTGTCACATTTTAGGGCTACACCCAAGTTGGGCCAACTCTTTAAAAATAGTCAGTTAAGATGAAACCAAATGTTGGTACATCAGGTGTGTGATTGTGACTCTGGTTCATGTCATGTGTGAGAAAGCTAATGCTGTCCTCCCTCTGTCTGAGATACCAGGCCCATTTGTCGGAAATTTAAGGGTAAAAAAGGTTTTATACCAAGGCATTTTAGAGCATTTCTATTGGTTCATTTATCATGAATGATTATGACACAATGTAAAAAGAACAACTGGCAGATTCACAAATTATGTCAAAACTTTGCAGAATGGGAGATACAAGAATTTTGCATGACCTGTGGTGATCAGTAAAAACAGCTGTTTTCAAAATGATATGACATTTACATTTTCATTTACAGCATTTAGCAGACGCTCTTATCCAGAGTGACTTACAAAAGTGTCTAGAGAGGAAGGGTCAAAATCTCTGGATGTTGTACAGGAGAAATCTGCATGGCCGAGTTAGATTTGCGAAAACCAAGATATAAAACCAAGATAATGTCCAATCCATAAATCGTCAAGAGCACATCTTGGTCTAACCACACCTTGTTTGTACCTGGTCTGCTTTGCAGGAACCTGTTAAACCAGAGGAAGGCCGCGACATGGCTAACCGTATTAGCGCCTTTGGCTACCTGGAGTGTTCAGCCAAGACCAAGGAAGGTGTGAGGGAAGTGTTTGAAATGGCAACTAGGGCTGCACTGCAAGTCCGGAAGAGGAAGAAGAGGAGCGGATGCTTGATCTTGTGAGAAATGTCTGGGGAAAGTTCTGAGAAAGCTTTTGAGAAGTATCCAGAAATGTCTGTGTGGCATTCAACTGTCCAGGATAAAAAAGAAACACCTGAGTTTTTAACCAAACAGCATCTATGTACTGTACTGTATGTCGCATATGCATCGAAAGGACCAAGACTGGGCAGTAATACAAGTTAGAACAAGATATGCCTTGATTATTTAGTTGTACCAACCTGTAGCACAGCAGGTCTTTTGTGCTACAGGGTGAGGTTTTCACCAGAGAATGATGTAGACGATGATAATAAATGTGCTGTATGCATTCACACTAACTGTATGTCTTATGTTGTTAGATAACAGTCATTATAATCTAGATGTGGCATGAGGACTTCTACATTTGAACTTCACTGAGATATTACGTGAAAAATTAACATAGCACAGCGTGTGTTAATGGAATTGGTGCCTTTTGAGTTTTCTTCAGATTTGAATGTATTTGTACAGGACTAGTTTGGCGCTTCTTTTAAATATCTGTAACTTTTTTTTCCTCTCTTTTTTTTTTTTTTTTTTTTTTTTTTTTTCCTTTCTTCCCCCCAGCTATTTAAATTCCTCATTTGGTCGTGCTGCCCTCACCTGAAGTGATTAATGGATAGGGGGGGAAAAATATATTCAGTCTAAATACCATTGTCATATCTACATCTATATCTGTATTACTCTGTTCTGGCCTGGGTTCAGTAATAATACTCTGAGCTACATGTGACATCTGTCTGGTTCTAATATGATCAGATCTAAAACAAGGAGAACCCTGACGAATAGGCCTTGTGGTTAGATGGTTCTACTTCAATATATCCAAAATAATGGCAGTAAACACAAACCCACCATACTGATATTTGGACATTTTTGGGGTTTGTTTGGATTGTGTGAAGTGGCCATTAGTGCCTCTACCCACTGTAACTAACTACTTCGTGCCTTCTGATGTCTTTTGAGTTGCCCAGGCTCATCACAGGTATTGAATGTAGTATTGTAGTTAGTTTTGTGTGTCTAATATGATCGCTGTTCCTGTGCTGCATGCCGGTAGTCATGTTAGTGTGATGTCATCTGTTGCTGATTGTGCAAGGAAGACATGATTTACAGATACAGCTTTCAGTGAGGTTACAGTTAGTTTACTTCCCCCTGCTGGTGAGTAATGCTAAGTGAGCTACACTTGCACAGAACTGCTCTAAGCTACTGAGAAATGAACACTGTGCCGTTTTTTCTGTCCCTAATCTTTTCACTCCAGAAACATCTTTATTGGAGATATACCAGCTGTACAGACTTCCCAGAGCAAACATCAAGCTAACAGTACAGGGCAGGATTCTGAGTTTGATCAAAGGACAAGTGGCCATTCTTTGAGGTTACAGTTTGCCATGGTTAAAGCCAAGGAATGTAGGGTAAGAGGGCATTACACAAGAGCAGCTCATTTGGCAGTTACAAGGCACCAAAATGTCAGACAACACAAAATTGAGCACACTTGCGCTTTTGTTTTCTTTCATTTCTTATTTTTTCTCTGGCCCTTTGTGTTGTAGCACAAACACTAATAACCAAATCCATTGTCGTCATCATCTGCAACCAAATTCTTGGTTACAGTTCCTACGAACAAGCTTTCACTTTAAAATGGTCTTCCTTTTTATTTGGAAGTACTGGATAAGAAATGAACTATGAATTCAGATTTATACGAGCACTCATTGTAATAATTCTTTGTAAGCAGGACTAGTATTGCAGTTAATGTTTCAATCAAGTGAAACCAACCCATGTTAATAAACCTTTTTTTGGAACAAGCTGATTCTGTTGTAGAGTGCCTTTTTATATTTTAAGGAAGGTTCAGACAGGATTATGTTTACATGGAGAGGTAGGGTAATGTAATTATTACGAGAGTTTCTTAGTCATTAGTCCCATTTGCATGTGCCATATAAGTGATTTTTACATTTGACTCTACAAGGTGTAAAATTAGCCTCAGGTTATATTAGTAGAGTAGCCAGTCATTTCTGCATGTGAATCGGTCATAAATGTTGTACATAAAACATACTGCATGTAAAACTAATCCTGTCTGGACAGGGCTTAATACAGTGTATCACAATAGCATGAAAAAAAATGCAGTGCATCACTTTATAAAAAATATTTTATTATACATTTATTTGCTAAATTCCAATTAAATAAAAAGTACGAATCGAGTGGTCTTCATACAGCATGGAACAAAAATAGTGCAAAATTAAGTGGACCATTCTTTTTATCTAAAGTTATAAATTAAGTAGTTACATGATGGGGTAGAATAAGGTTTTAAAACATAGGACTGCACATTCAGCTGATTGTAAACACTAAATGGCTCTTTAGTACCAGTGTAATTGAAACCAAAGCAAATGATAAAATATTATTTTCATAACTTGGTATGTTTTTAATTAAGCTGAAAATAATGCAAATCTTATGTGCAATTCAATAGGCACTCCATTTGAAAGACATCATGTACTATTTATCAAGGTTTTGATGATTATGCCAATGATTCTGTTAAATTTACTTAATTGCGATAGGTGTTTTTCGGCTGCTGAAAGCATAGCCAAGGGGAAGTAGCACTGTTTCATGGTTTAATGATTTAACGTTTTACTCTAAAAACAAAGAATCTGATGTTCATATAAGAACAATTTCAAACATCAATGTAAAGCAAGAAGAAATTATTTGTATCGTCTCATGATTCTAACCAAAGTGTACTGAAGTCTCCAAAGAAAAACTGCTGCAATGCTTCCGTGCTTTGGTTCTCAGTTTCGCGTCGAACAAACTGTTGACCTTTTTGATTGACAGCCAGTCTGTAGGAGGTTCAGTGTTCACTCCTCCACTCTGGATGCACATGCTGTTGCAGTGCACTCTCTTCTATTTCTACACACAACAAACGCATACAAATGTTTTGGATGCATGTCAGATTTCAAAAAAAGCTACTTCTTGGCAATATACTGTATAACAAGTGATGCTCTTACATAAGTGGCTCGTCTGGTTTCTAAGTATCTTTTACTGAGCATGGACAAAGAATAAAGCAGAATGATGGGGAAGTAATGTGTCAGGACGTACCATCCGTGGCAGTATGGATTTTTAGAGATGCCAGCCGAGTCACCACATCCTCCTCCCCCTCAGCATCCCTGTAGTCAAAGCCAGTGTAGCCCTGCTCTTGCTCACAGTACCGAATGAACCTGGGACACACAATTAAGCACACAATTACGTCTGCTGTTTCACCATAATATACACTATACCCCATAAACCTTTATATATATTTTTTTGTTTTTTATTATTATGAATTACCCTTATTTGCACATAACGTCTCACAGTCTGCAAGTCTAAAACTTACTTAAAATTATATGTTTAAACAAGGGTTCTTTGACTCCCTTAATAACCACATGTACAAAAGGTACATGTGAACAATACATGTTTAATTGCTGTGGTTCTATATAGAACACAGCCACACTGCCTTTACTAAAAAAAAACCCTTAAAGAACCCTTTTCCCTGCTAAATAGTACTCATGCTCAGAGTTTGACTGTTTTTGTTCTACCTCTGCCAGGTGGCATTCTTGTTCAGGATGACTGGGTTTCCTACCACAATGAGCAGGGCTTTGGCTCTGGTCATGGCTACATTAAACCTCTAAAGAAGAAAAGACAAAGTTTAGTTCACTACAATGCATTATATGAGCTAAAGCTAGTATCACCAGTCCATATCTACAAACAATTTCAGTCAGAAAAACCAAGCTCCCCCCATAAAGTGACCCGTAACAGTCTGATATAAATAAATACATTTAATAATCTGACCTTAACTGAGCCCTCATGACAAGGCTTTCATTAAAATACAATGAAATGTTATTATTACTACCTACTATTACTAGTATAACTCTCCAGCCTCAACAACCTAGATGACCGAGGATTACAAAGTTAGTACTAGTTTGCAGGGAGCAGAATGCATGTATACATACCTTCTCATTTGTAAGAAAGCCAATGTTAAAGTCTTGGTCCATTTTCACATAGGTAATGCTGCTTCTGACTGCAGACACCATAATCACAGTTTTCTCTTGTCCCTGAAACTCCTCCACAGAGCCCACCTGAAACACCAGAAACACGCCTCCTTTATTCCTCAGCATTTTAGACAATTATGTGAAAATGCTGATAAAAGCGTAAACCAACCTTAATATCAGTCCACTGGTTTAATTCTTTTACTGTTTTTATAGCTTTCCTGATTTTCTCCACCTTTGGAAAAGAAAGTATATTTCTTGGTAACAAGTTAATAATTTGACAGTTGTCAGATGTACACAATATTCCTCTTACCACAAATGTAATCAATCATGACTTGTTGATCAGTGTTTTGTTTTGTTTTTACTGATGATTTGAAGCTAATGTAGCTCATAATTCCCCATCAATTAGCAAACTGCAAACACACTTGCCTCAAATATGCTTTGTCACGGTTATGCAAAAACTCTATGCATCTGCATCTCCATTTTTGTTGTTTTTCATTTTTCTGACAATCTGGATCTGGTAGTTCTTAACATTGTGTCAAAATGTCATGAATAGACCACTAGAAAAAGTCTTAATGTTCTTGGAATTAAATCTTTAAAACTGAAAGTTCAGAAAAAAAATCTGTTCTCCTTTACAGAAGTTCTCCTGTAAAGTTTCTTTCATTTTGCAGATGCAAGATTTTTGCATGTAAGCAACTGTCTGCTGTACTGCATCACTGCACTGCGACTGCTTGGGTTTTCTTACTTGTTTCCTGTAGGGGGCAATGATGCCGATGTCAGAGGCGCTGAGTTTGGGGAGGCCATTCTTTCCCTGAGTTAGTTTTAGCTTATTAAGATAGTTGATGAGGACCTCAATCTCGCTGACATTGAAGAAGGATGGACTGTTCGCTTCTCTCTCGTCTTTCCCCATCACGCCGTGGAATATTACCGGGAAGCCCTGATCATGAACATAAGAACAGCCTTGACAACACACACAGCAGCCATTACATGCTGTCTCCCCATCCCCTGGAGTAGTCAAAACATGACCTTGTGCTTAGCCCATAACTCTAAACCAATCCAACGTTGGACTTCTTTTCCTGGAAAAAACAACAAAACGACTTAAACGCAGGTCTGAATTACCTGCTTAGGAAGGTGTTCCCAGTGACAGAAGGCTTCTCTTGCCACCTGGTCCGCAAAAACCTGTAGTTCGTTGTCATAGAAAAGCTCATTGGGGATCTTGAGGATGGCAGGATGAGACCTGGTGAGAGTTGAAAAAATAAAAGAGACATAAAGGATAAAAAAAACAGATAAATGAGTTTCAACAGTTGGGATAAAGCCAAAAGGGAAAGGCTCAGATCACCTGTAGTTGCGCAGTAGCTTGGTGACAAAGCGGCTGTCGTAAGTCTGGGAGCCATCTTGAGCCTTCTGATAGAGCGAGTTCTGGGTCATTAGTCTCTCCAGCAGCGACAGTCCTGTTCCACACCACAGCAAAAAGAGCATAATTATTAGTGTGCAGCCTGGGCTCCAGGCTAGACTGTAAGAACCAGGTAAGAAGAGTCATTCTGTTCAGCCTAGACTTGTTTGGTATGTCTAGCGCAAGCCTCACATTATGGAGAAATTACAAAGGAAAAAAAAAATGACACAGAAGTGCAAGTACCCAGCCCATGTTGCTGTGCCAGTGGAGATCTCAGGATAGGTCCGAGTTGCTGAGGGTCTCCAGCCAAAACCAGCTGGCCTTTCTCAGGATGGATGAGACCTGGGAGAAAAAAAACAAAAAAACACAAGGGGACCGTGAAGAAAAA
The DNA here is from genome assembly GCF_030463535.1 of Salminus brasiliensis. Taxonomy (NCBI): domain Eukaryota; kingdom Metazoa; phylum Chordata; class Actinopteri; order Characiformes; family Bryconidae; genus Salminus; species Salminus brasiliensis. The sequence goes on from NC_132884.1 coordinate 33,298,321, forward strand.
CAATTTCACTCTTCCAAACACAATTTCACCCGGTCAATTTGTCTCCTACCTGCAATCCCAACAACACATTCAGGCTCCACAGCTTGCCCAGCCTCATCTATGAAGATGTGTGTGAAATGACCAACAGGGACACCTCCAGATACAAGCCTGAAAACCGTACAAATTAGACTTATTCTACTAACGTATACTGGATCTACTCTATAATTGGTACAGAACCTCTACATAAACTGAAAGTAGTTTATGGATGGACAGAAATATTTGGAATACAATTATTTACATGAACTTATAAAGAGCTCATGTTTTTTTCTACTTCTGAACTTAGCAATTTCAAGCTATGTATATTTCTGGACAGAGGCAAATGCAAATAAGCTTTTTTCTAACCTTACACATTCTCATACTGAAGAATCCTGAGATTAGGGAACTGCATAATCCAACAGAGGTCAGCATAAAGCATGTGTTTTATGTGTCTGTCACTCTTCTTATCTTTTTAGTCCACAGAAGGAAGCATAGAAATACTGCAGCCAGCTAAAGGCTACCACACACCAAAAGAGAAAAGTCTCTGCCACCAGGTAGCAAATTTACCAAGCACAGATATAACAAATAGGATTAACAAATTTAGCATAAATGCCCATCCCTAATGTAGTTCTGCTCAGTTATCAAGCACAGTTAAAAAAAAAAAAGATGCCAAAATGGTTCTTGAGAGCAATGCCACAGTAGAACCACTTAAGGTTCCCTTAAGAACCTTTCCAACCATGCACATTAAATGGGTGAGATTCTCCTAATATTTCCAAATAACGTAAAGCTTCTATACCAGGCCTTGTGCTAAGGTTTTCCCAAGAACCACACGTCCAAGCAAAACACCATTTAGAAGTTTTCTGTTTACAGGAGACTGAGAATACTGTACCTTCCAGCAGTGATCAGAGTGACCACGATAACACTGTAGCCCATTAGAGTCTCTACAGAGGGGAGGATGAAGCTGTCCTGCCCTTCGTCCCAGTTACTGTGTTTCTGTGGAGACACGCATGTGCAGACACACACACACATTTACTAAAATAAAGAGTTTCTGAGTGTTTAAATGTATGTACATGTCTGTGTATTGATCCTTCAAGCCCTTTACTGAAGGTCAGCATTCATAAGGCTACAAAAACATTTCTGAAGGCTTTTTCACAAACTGGCAGCGGTCATAAAGGCTGATTTTGTCAGTCATTTTACCTCAGAAAGTGTTATGACAGCTGTCACTTGAAGGAATAAACCCTTATAAAAGCTTATTTCCTTTGGATTGAAAAGCTTATGTAGGTGCTGTGTAGTCAAATTAATGCCACCTGACAGTAAACTCTTAAAATATACATTGGTGCAGGTCTGGCTAAATTCAACCTTATAGTCATTGTACTCATATGTCATGTGCATCATATACAGCATTAATAGAAAGAGACAGTGTAGAAGGGTGAACTTCTGTTATAATGCAACAGATTACAATTAGAGTCACAAATATGGCAATTAAAGCACATCTATTGAAGTATGCAGGAGTATGAGTATGCAAACTAACCCAAAATTAATGAATGCATGTGGTATGCAGCTCACCAGTAGTTTCCGTGACATAGTGCGGGGGTCTCTGCTGCTGGCACAGAGACGGTAGAGGCGATGGGCATCCACGTATCTTAGCAACCTCTCACACAGCAGATCACAGGCACTGTTGGAGGGAGCACAAGCCAGGACATGGGCACCAACTCCAGACTTATTCACCTAAAACACAGAACCATGCACACACATAATATTAATATTCTAAAGTGTTTCCCTTGTGTATAACATGTAACATACTATACCTTTACATCTTCACGCTAACACAAATAAAAAGCATCTAAAAACATTTTCAGATTGCTATTTCTCACACTTTATCTCTGACTTATCTCTGAGCATTTCTACTTTTTACTGCACCATGTAATTCTAGAGCAAGCGGGCAGAGGAACACTTGCCAGAACTGCGTAACTCTGTGTAACCCAAGTCATATTTGTGTAAAATCCTGTAATATTATTCTACTATGTCATTCCACACGCTTCTTCTTTTTATCAGTAATGGTTTTGTATCTCTCGATTTGTCCAGAAATGCACGTTAGGAGTGGCTCAAAGTACATCTGACTGTAGGAGGAGCCCAGAAGTACAAATTCTGCATAATGCTACTTTGATATCTGATGTTAATATCTGGGTTTTCTTATGGTTAATTTTATTCTTGATTTTAAAAATATACTTTTTTTGTGGTTGTAATTGATTTACTCTTCTAGTGTGCAGTGTCGTTGGGTACCTTGGAAGGCGCTTATTTTACTCCTTCTTCTTCTTCTTCTTCTTCTCATAATTATTATTATTATTATTATTATTGTTGTTGTTGTCAAATACAATGTAGTATTCAGTTATCCAAGCACTACATGACTAAAAATAGGATTTATTTATGATTTATGAAAGAACTATTGCCATTGCTAGGGAATGCATTACCTGTTTTATGGCCTCCACTAGTGTAACCGTTTTGCCCGTGCCAGGTGGTCCAAAGATCAGGTATGGAGCTGGCTTAGAATGGCCAGAGAGAATGTGCTGCACTGCAGCATTCTGCTCAGGGTTGCTTTCCAGATCTCGGTTGAACATCCTGTACAGGACAACAAACAATAGCAATCAATGAAAATGTTATTATGGTCTCCTCTGAAAGTACTGGAACAGCAAGACCAATTCTTTTGTTTTTGCTATAGACTGAAGACATTTGGGTTTGAGAAATTGCAGAAGTACAGCTTTTATATTTACAACTACATGTATTAACCCACTTAGAACATGCCACCCATTTGTCAAGTGAACAAAAATATTGATTGGTGGTTCTCATCGCTAAGGTGTTTCCTGTTATTTTGACTGCCTAAACAGTTAATAGCTCTAAATGTCTACTTATGATTTGGGTCCTGAGTTTCACATGTGAAGACTGTATTTGCTGTTAAACAAGGTAAACCAACATGAAGAGCAGAGAGTTGCCTATGGGAGAAAAGCAAGCCATTTTGAAGTTGAGAAAAGGTGGAAGACTGATGAGGCCAACATTAAGTGACAGAAAGGCCAAAGTGTGAAAAAAGAAAGGTTCTGCTTATGGTCTGAAACAGACAAGGTCATTAATTAAACACAGGTGTCTGTGCGTGAGGGAACCTGAGCTGTGGCACTGTTGTATGGTTGGCTCTGTTGACAGTGGGGAACAGCACATTTCCCAGCCTGTGCTGTACAGCCAGCTCTATAGCTCGGTGCTGGAGTTTGAGAGGGAAGCGGTTGATGTTGAACTCCACATCAAACTTCATATTAGGGATGAACTTCTGTACAAGCCTGTCAGCACAAAAAGAGATGGCACCAATTTGAATTAATAACCATATATAGACAGATCAGACATGTAACAAACAATATTAAAGCTCATGGCTTCTCCTACTTCTTAGAGAAGCCCAACTTTACGCGATCCAGCTCTACACGATGGACGTAGCCTTTGTACATGGTGACAGGTCTGGCTTTGTCGTCAGACCTACACACATTCAAGTGATCTCCTCTCAGCACAGATGGCCTGTTCTCTGCCACACCTGGCACCTGAGATGGAATAGGAGAAGGAATGGCCGAGACAATTTACAGGAGTTTCAAGACAAGATTCCAGCTTATGACTTCATATCTGACCAATAACCAAACTACGGACAAGAAATACATAAGGGTTGCCTTGTACCTACTCTCATTGGCCACTTTATTAGGTATATACAACTACTGAACGTAGCCCTTCTGCTGCTGCACAATTCCCCTTCTGATGAATCCAGTCAGCTACTTTAAATTGCATCCATTGCTGAAAGAGATGTGCAAATGCACACACAGCTTGTCTAAACAAAGCATTGTATAAAGTTTAAAGCCTCCAGCACTGAGCTGTGGAGCAGTGGAACTGTGTTCTCTGGAATGATGGATGGTGCTCCACCCAATACTTTTAGGGTGAGCTAAAGAGTTGGGGATGAAGTGGGGTGATCCAACATCCTGATCTCTCTAATGCTCTTGTTACTGAATGCAATCAAATCCTCACACCAATGCTCCAGAATGTAGTAGAAATCCTTCCCTGGGCAGTAGAGACAGTTACTCCAACAAAAGCAGGATGAACTCTTTTTTTAATACCCTTAATTTCAAAAGAATCAAAAGAATGAGCAGGTGTCTCAATACTTTTGTCGATGTAGTGGATAAAGTCAAGTCAAGTCAGATTTATTTGTATAGCGCTTTTTACAACTGTTGTCGTCACAAAGCAGCTTTACATAATTAGTACTTAATAAAGGACAGAGACAGAGAAGAAAGAAGAAATAACATGAAGGATCAAAGACCCCCCGTGAGCAAGCCAATGGTGTGGCACGAGGATCAGGAACCAGTGTTGCTATGGTAGGTGTACCTGATGAAATGAGTGTATGTACATATATCTATTATTACTGTACCAAATAACAAGCCATGCAGGGTAGATCATAAGGTCTGCTCACCTTTAACACCAGCAGCTTTTTGTTGGTTTTGTCTTGCGTCATGGTCTGGTTGTACAGATCATACTTCTTTATGTCTACTTCCATCTGAATCTCCTCAAGATGCAAGAGGAGGTGGAAACATTCTGCATACTGCTTTATACACAGCGGAGTCTCCAACACTTCTCTGGAATAGGCCAGGAAAACAGGATATCAGCACTGCAAGCAGGAAATACACACTCATACCTATACAGTATGTCCATAGTACTGTATGCAGACATTAGCTGTCCCCTTCACAAACCAATAACACTGTTATAATCCTTATCACCTCATTGTGAAGTTCTAGCAAACGAAGATGCTCAACAACACTGTATGTCCAGAGTATACAGACCTCACTTCTTATTAAACAATCTGGCTGTTAAGGGTACATCAATGGCTAACACAGAATCTCCAGTTGTGCCAACCCCATTGAATAGGGCCTGGAATCTGCATGTGCTTTGTCAGTAGTGTAAAGGTTCCTGCTACTGGACTGTGGAGAAGTGAAAACATGATGTCTCTAGGATGAGCTGAAGCGCTGTTTGCGTGCCAGATCCTAAATCCTAAACATCCGTGCCTATATTTCCAATTACCTTCAGAGTAAATGCAGGGTAAAAGCAAATTCTCACAGCAATGTTTTAACATCTAGCCTTCCCAAATATATAAAGGCTGTTACTTCAAGAAAAAATGAAATGGCTCCCAGTAATACTCTTGATTTTGGGTGAATTATTCTGTATAACATGATGTTCATATTCGAATTGTGAGGTATGATGAGCAGAATCCAAATTTAGAATGACATGATATCAGATTCTGCATCAAATCCAGCCTGAAATAACACAGAGCTGCTCAAAAGAAGTAAATTAGCTTGCATAACAATAGTAGCCAAATGTTAATATATAAGAGTGTGAGTTAGTTAGTTAGTTAGTTAGGTATTACACTAGAAATACAGTTTTGTTGTTGTATTCTCTTATTCTTTATTACTAAATAACATTTAATTTAAATAAAATAAATTCTGTTTTAAATTTTAGAGGTTTACTAACAACTGCTGTTTTGTATAATTATGTTTTGATTGTATATTTATTTATGTAGGGTGGTAAAGAATTTGAAAAATTTGAGCATGGTATTTCAGATTAAAATCCTATATGAAATGGTTTACTAAGAAAAGATGTTAGATTGATATTCAGACTTGAATTTGAACAATTATTATTATGGTCCTTTATGGGGCTCAGAGTGCTACCACTGCACTTATCAAGTGCTATAAATGCTGCTTTTGATAATTCTTGTCATTTCAGCCCAGAAAGTGTTAGACAGCTGACACTTGTTGACATTATCCTTTATAAATGTTTACTCCAGTTGTAATGAAAGGCTTGTAAAGATATTGTCCAGCTATATGAATTCCACCCCTCAAAAATACACTTGCATTGGCATGATTTTATTTCAAGCTTACCATCATTGCACTCACCGGTCATATGTGCATCATACATGGTGTTTATAGAGAGATAGAGAGAGTATATATATATATAAGATGCTCAAAATCCTTATTTTAAATATATAGTTTATGTCATTATGGTCCACAGAAAAAAAATTAACAATTTCAAAATGGTCATTTTAGAGCATTTGTATTGGTCCATTCATTACTAAATATTCAGAGTTCTGAGTTAAATGTTGTGAGTTGTGAAAATGAAAAAAGTATATATTGATAAACAGTATGGTCAATAAAGGCTTTGGGCTCACCGCACTCTTGGAAGCTGTAATCTAGCTGCAGGGGAAAGCTTCTCCGTATCAGCTAACCGGTGTTTAGCCAGGTTCTTCAGGTAAGCAGGGTACTTATAGTCCTTCAGCTTCACCACCTGCCTCAGAGAATGTGTCACACAGCTGCAGAGAAAAGACAGACCAGTGGAGCAGAATAGCAGAATAGAAGTTTGACTCGTCAGTAACAACACTGCAATATACTGTTGCCCTACCTCCAGTGTAACTGGTAGTTTCAAGCCATTATTTTACCTTAATGGCACAAACCTTAAAACAGTACTAAACCAGAGGTGTGTATTCCTGGCAGACTTCAGCTCCAAACCTAATCAAACACACCTGCATCTGTAAATTAAAGCCAGGTGTGGTGGATCTGGTAGAAGTCCAGGATGAGAACTTGAGAACTGGGCACCCCAACACAAAAAGGTCAGAGTATGTAAGTTATATTCCAGTATGATTACCTTTCAGGAGGCACACCTTCCTCCACTACTCTGTTCTCAGGTCGGTACCGCCCATTCTGCTTGGGTCTGTAGGGGCTCTCTGGGCCCAGCTGTGCAGCCAGCTGGGTCTGGACCACTACTTCCAGTTCTCTCACAATGCAGAACGGTTTGGATGGGCCGGAGTCCTCCGACTCAGGGCAGAACTCAAAGTACATGGTGGCAGGGAAGTGTCCGTAGTGGTGAACGCGGTAATGCACCTCTACCACATAGCTCTCACCTGCAAAGGAATTTTGAAAGTCCCAGATCTTTTCTTTTGTGCAAACACATCATAAATGGACCAATTCTGAAATTCTGAAGCTATTATAGATATAAGGTCTTATTCTAAGATGTGTATAGTGACAGAAACAGCAGTCACACTGACATTGCAATGGATGTTGTGCTGATATTGTAGTGTTTCAGACGAAACCCCACCAAGCACGAGAACAGCCAAAAAAAAGCACTCAAGAGTGGCCCTGTTGTCAGAAACTGACCTCTAAACATACCTAATCCACTCATTAACAGGGCCTGAGGTGTGTGTGTGTAAGAGCCATACAAGAACCTGTGGGCAAGAGGAAGACTTGTGTGTAGGAAAAGATACACCTACAAAGTGTACCAACAAGTTAAGTATGGCAAATGAAGTGTCCGGTAAATGTAGACAGCACTGCAAACAGTAAAACTGCTGTCCTGTACAGTCATATTCATATCCATACACTCACTGATGTCACTGCTGTGTAGCTGTTCACAACTATATGAACAAAAGTATAAGGACACCTGCTTATACTTCTGAAATCAAAGGTTTTAAAAATTATTTTGTTGGAGTAACTGTCTCTACTGTCTAGGGAAGGCTTTCTACTGGATTTTGGAGCATTGCTGTAAGGATTTGCCCACTCCTGGCATTCGGCATTTTGCCAATAGGTTCATGTTTATCTGCTCCAGAGAGTCCTATTTGATTGGCAATACATTTCTACAGGGAGCTAGATGAGCTGTGTGTGAGCATTTGTACATCTATGTCAACAGAATGCATTCATTAGATGGGGTGTCCACAAACCTTTGGACATATAGTGTATCTGGTCAGCCATGGTGCTATGGTGGTCTTTTCCTTATTGTATACAACACTTGGATTTTATTACATATAATAATTCATGTGCAACATTATAATTGAGCAGCTAACACATTTTAGACTGTTGGTAGTCTGATGTGTAAGGAATTAAATGAGATTACATTAAATTAAATGGGTCAAATTAGGGTTCCACCTAAAGTCTACCAGAAGGCAGATCTCCAGGAGCAGGACTGGAGATGGTGACCCCTGAAATCTGCAGTAGGTTTATCATGAGATCACAACAAGATCACAGTGCCTTTCCTCACCTGGACAGAGAAGCAGAGGGCAAACTCTGCTCACTCTCCTCTTGTCCACTAAAGTGAAGCATCGCATCCGGTGCAGTGCTGTGTAGAAGCTGAAGTGAACACAGTTTAGCCCCACATTCACAATGTGGAACTTCACCATATACACCCTGTCCACAAGATCGATGTTGAACACAACTTTTCCATTGGTGCTCTCAGGTTCTGAGGTGAGTTTGATGCCTCCTTTGTCAGAGATCAGTTCTGCTCTGCAAAGAATAAGAAATACCAAAACACTGATTCCACGATATAAGCCAGTGTGCATCCCTGTGCACACCAAGTCAACATTTAATATCTTATTAAAGCAGTTAGCAGTTCAGAGACCAGATTTTAGAACAGAACATCTCATGACTATCATCATCAACATTATAATGAAACCCTGGTTGTTTTCTAGGTAAAGTCAGGTCAGCACCTAGTTTTGAGAATTACTTTACACCTGACCTAACCTGCACCTAGACTTTTCTCTGTCCTGGCACCAAGTTGGTGGAACAAACTTCCTCTACGTGTCCAAACAGTCACTAACTGTCTTACAATGCTTATTCCTGCATTATATATTGTGTATATGTGTACCTGTTCTCTGTATGTACCTTGTATCTTAGCGTTGTAGTTCAATATTACTACTGACTCATGTGCCTGGCAATATCTCAGTGGCTTTTTTAAGACTATTTGGCCTATTTACATGGGAGAACACTCTACAGACAGTCACTAGAGCGAACCCCCAACCCCAGACCCCCCCAGAGCTGTGTGGCATACACGCTGCATGCTGCACCCTCTTCACCCCTGTTAGGGACAGTGGTGGCTCAGCAATTAGAGCACCATGCTATAAATGACAGGGTTGTGGGTTCGATACCTCTGCCTCTGCTGGGCCCTTAAGCATCGCTACTGTCAGGGCGCCGCACATATGCTCTCTGTCACTGTGTGTCGTTGCTCACTAGTGTGTGTTCACTGCAGAGACGGGTTAAAGACAGAGGCCAAATTCCATCAGTGTCCAATGACTGTCTTGTCTTGTCACTAGCTATGCATAATATATCGAATATTATATTAAAAAGAAATAAAAACACCTTGGTTCTCCGCACCTGTTTACCCTGAGTCTCTGAAGGATTTCTTTCGCCAGTCTTTTCTTTGGAGTGAGGACCGGGTTAACAGTGGGTGAAGATGAGCGACAGAAAGCTGGAGCTGTCTCGCCTCCGTTATCAGCTCTGGGGCCTGGCTGAGGCTGAGGCACAGACCTCCACTGGTCACAGTAGTAAACGCGCACCTGGAAACAATTCGCAAAGTACAGTGTGAGAGTGAGATAAGGAAAAGGAGGAGTGTGTGTGTGTGTGTGTGTTGGACTGTTGCTTGGGGTTCCCATTCTGAACAGCAAATGAGTAAATACTAAAAATGCCTCTTTATGTTGCTGAATGTTGGAAAACCTTATTATTTTGTGTCTCAGCGTTCTGTACTTTCTGTAAAGTGTTACTTTTATTTGACTGTAGTGTTTCTTCCCTGATTGGCAATGGGGGGGGGGGGGGGGGGCTCCCACTTCTCTGTGGGACACAAGTGAAGCCATGGCGATCTGTTAACATCTCTTTCTATAAACCCAAGTTTCTCCTCATCAAGTGTGCACCTCTGTCAACCACACCACATCTGGTCAATCCATAATTCACCATGAAACAGCATATCGATACCAATGGTTGTTGATAATCAGCCAAAATGAAAGGGGTAAAATAATAAATCTGATTTTGTAAAAAACAAAAACAAATAGTCTATCCTCAAACAGCACAAACCTACGAAATCTCTAAATATTATTTTTCTACCTTGATACTTTAGGAGCTCTGTGGATATCAGCTGTGTGATCCCTCTACTTTTAAGACGTTCCTCATAAAGTCAGTAAGAGTTTCTATCTCAAATCGGTGACTGTAATGTTTAGAGAAAGAGAGAGACCGGGGGAGAGTGTGTGTGTGTGTGTGTGTGTGTGTGTGTGTGTGTGTGTGTGTGTGTTACAGAGATAAAGACAGAGAGAGAGGCAGAGATAGGTACCTGAGGTTTGGCATGCAGGATAACTTTCCCATGCCTTATACTGGCCTTGTTGAAGTGCTGTAAAGCAAAGACCAACCTGGAAAAATTTGGCTCTTTGGTTCCTTCCCTAACAAACAGCACATAAACAAAGCAGGGATCAGAGTCAGCAGGTCATTAGTCACCCTTATTAGTCAACGTCTCCTAAAATATAAAAAGCTAATACAGGACACTCATGATGAGCCATTAGCTAGCTTTTCTTTCTTCTGTGCATGTAACCATTGGTATAAACAACAGTATCAGGTTTGAGGAATGACTGAAGTTCAAGTTCACGGAATTGTTCATGAGGAGTACAGTAAACCTGGCTGCTTCCCTGAGGTTCTGGCTTGGCTAGCTAAGTTACTAACCTTTTAAACTCCAGGTTGTAGATATCCCGAAGCTCCTTTTTGTCTGTTTTGGATTTTCGTTCCCCCAAGAACTCGAGGAAATCCAGTCCAACTTCATAGGCAGCTCTGAGCGAAGGCATTGCTCCGATAAGGGACTGGAACTGCTGTTATTTGGTGCAGGCAGCTCGGTAACAGGACAGCGACCGGTTCACACACGGCGGAATAAATGACGGTCCCAAACGAGCCGTGCCTCAGACTGTGCGTTGCGGAGAAGTTACAGTACCGGGGAAAAAACGAAGAATAAACAGAGGGCGACCTGTACACTTAAATACTCGACTTTGCACGGCATTTTTACAACTGCTTTGTCGATTGTATTGCTTGTGCACGATACATAAAGAGCTAACTGATTGAGTTGGTATATTCGTCACGTCGCTGGATGCGCATTTTTAGACACTCCCTAAGTTACTGTTGACGTTACATAACCGTTCAACCAGTGCTCGCTCCATGCCTTAATATTTAACAATAGGGTCAATTTATCGTATTTCTAATTCACTAACAGATCCTGGTTATACGTATATAATTGTCAAGTATAACACATAAAAATATTTTAGTTTTTTTTTTTTTTATAATTATACGCCCGTGTATTTACGCCCGAGCCTACAGATGGCGCTGCTTCCCTTTGTTATTAAGGCCGGTTGAAAGTAGCACTAAGTTGGTTCTGATCAGACGTGTTTCTAACAAAAGGGACAAAAAGAGACAAAAGCATTTCGGTCACAAACGGTTGCAATGTGCCTTTTTTCTGTAGGCATCTATTATAAGGTGATAAATAGAGAAGAAAATAACGTTCATCACAACTGATCGACCCACTGTAGCTAAGTTTATACAGAGAGAAACTGTTCAATGCAGCTACATGGCAAAAAAAATAGCAAATAAGTTTAGTTAGCCCTAAATTAGTCAAATGAGAGCATGATATGTCTGTTTAAAAAAAAAAAAAAATGTAAATAAAAAAAAAGGTTCGTCATTTTCCCGTGATGCAATTTGACAGGGCTGGTCCAGTTGAGCCAAGATGGCGGACTTTGAGGAGCAGCTCACTGAAGAGGAGAAGGTAAGAGGCAAAAGATCTGAACTTTTTAAACTTATTTTCTTCTGTAATTGGTGTGTAAGCAGTTGAGTTTGGTTTCTTTTTGTGTCTCCGTCTAACTGCACTTGTGGTATTGAGGAGTGCTTATCTCCTAGTAGGTGAAAAGAGCCTGCTAAGCTAGCGAACCCAAGCAGTCGTTAGATAGCTAGCGCTGGGTAATATGAGCTGAAGGCAGCGGTGCACGGTTTAGCGTGTTATTTTAATGTGAGTGCCTTTAAATCAGCAGGGTTGACTCGTTGGCTCAGTCCTGTGTTGTGTTTTAAAGGTTTGAAGAGGTTTGAGTGGTCTGTGATGTCTAACCAGCCGGTTTAGGGTAACGTTAGGGTGTAGTTCGCTGTAGGTATCTGTAGTGCTATAGCCAGCTATGCTAGGTATAGGTAGGTAGGTAAGGAGGGATGGGGGTTTAGGTTTAAGGTTTTATCCGATCGTAGTAAGTTCACAGTTGATGTTACAGGATGGACACTTGTATGCGATAACATCTAGCTACTATCCAGCTACTTTTACGAACATTTCCAAACAATTAATTTATGTGGTTTCAGGCTGATAACTTGATTTCTACATGAACTTCACTGCATGGACAGCTGTGGGTGAAAACTTTGTCACTTAAGGTTTTAATTTTTATCTTCAACGAGGAGCCTTTTCTAATTATCCGTTCCACCTTAAATGCTGCAGTCCCGTCCTGGCGCCTGTGCACTCCCCAGATAGCTACTGCTGCTCTATTTAAGGTGGACCGAGGAGAAAACTTCAGACTTATTTTTGCTCATGTACATGCATTTTCTGTGTGCTTTCAAAACGGGCTCGGAAGGCAGATGTGAGCGTCCTTACCAGTCCGCTAAATTAGCGCCGTCGACAAATCGGTTGTTTCTCAGGCGCCCGTGACTTGTTTGTATTCTCAGCTGGCCCTCATTGACCCAGCCCTGACTGGGCGTGCTGGTGCAGGCGCTTGGCTCTTCCAGCGGTTTCCCAGCCGCCCTCTGCCAGCATTCTATTGCACGGAGACCGCTGTTCCGGTGTTGAACATCCACCCCCTGCTTCGTTGCAAAGCCTGCAAACAGTCATGTGGTTAGAGTCATCATGTAGAGACCAGTAGAGGGAAGGTAGAGGTATTTCAGATATGCTTTGCCTTGGAGAGCCCACTTCTCCATGTTACTCCACACTGCAATTACTTGTTCTCATTTTGAGATCAGTGAGCATTACCTAGATTGACTAGGCCTTAAGATGGAGCGTCTCTCTCACGCACACACACACAGTTGATGTTTAGGGCTGGTGTAAATGCAGCTCTAATGATCTCTCACTGATGGGAAAGGAAGATGTATACAGTTGTTTAGATGCAGTAACGTGATCTAGTTCAGTTTCATCACATGCTTTTTGAAACCCGTCAGTTTTACAGCTTCTAGGAAGTGCCCTCAGCCTGTATCGAACACTACGGACTTCCTTCCTCTTCTCATAAAAGGGAGTTAACCAGACATTATATAAGAGTCAGCTAGAGGTTTCCAGCCTAGTTGATCTCATGTTGTGAAACAGTTGGCCACTTGTTTTAAGTAAAGCCTGTGGTGTTATATCTGGGTAGTCTTCATACTTTGTAAATAATTATGGGCATCATGGCAAAAATATAATCAATGAACAAATCAACCTTTTATTTTCCCTCAGAGGTACTTTGAGGGTCACCCTCTTTTCAATGTTGTTGAGCATAAACCGAGACTGAAGGAGGAGAAAATAAATGTGAACAACATTTTTAAGTGTAAAGAAAGTAAATATACTCTATAAACATAACAGAACATTAAGACAAAGTGAATTAAATAAAATGTAAAAATGTGAAGTTAACTTTAATTTAAAAAAGCCTAAATAAGGAAACTAAAATGAAGCTAAACTAATTTTACAATAATAAAAAAAAAATACATGAATAAAACAACTAAAGAGTAAATGAATAAAAATCAAGTAAACCAGTTATGGGCAGATGATGGTGAGCAATTTAAGGTTTTAAATGATTGAGGATGGCCAGTGAGCTGAGCTTTAGTGTTTCCTGTAGTGAATTGCACTGTAACTAAAAGCAGTGCATTTCCATTTTCCTAAGAAACCCAATATGTGTCACTATGTCGTTTTGTTTAATAAGTCTGAACAGAAAGTGTTCTCCATTAATGCCACATTAAAAAAGGTATTTTATTTAACATTCATACATTACACTAAATCCAGTTAAACAGGACAACTCATACTGTCTTTTGGCCAGTGTTAAAGTACTGATATTTATAATATGCTCAAAAGTGTGTGTTGGGTTTTATAAAGTTTGTATTATTACCCAGCCCTGCTGAAAACACATTACGTAGTTAATAAACAGGGCAGGAATGCAGCCTCTACAAGCAGGGCTGGAGACCACTCTTCTGGAGAGCTTTTTTGTCTCAGTCCACCCCACCTGATCCCACTAATCACCGCCTTCAGAAGTCCTTGATTGCCTAAATGAGGTGTGTCAAATTTGGGGTAGATTTGAAACATGCCTGGAGGTAGCTCTCCAGTAGGCTCACACCAGTGTTGAGCCTCCGGCCAGTTTGGACACCATGAATGCAAGTGGTCAGGTGGAAATTCGATGCTTTGCAAATGGATGTGGATTTTACTTAATGTTGACTTAAAGTCATGGAAATGTTAAATTATTGATGCAGAGATTTATTTTGGCCACTGATGCTGATGTTTTTTTTTGTTTGTTTTTTTGAAAACCAAAGGATTACAGAGGGGGTTTGCATTATAGTGGAAAACATAAGCATATAGTAGTAGGTATTAAATAGTGGATCTAGTAAAATTTATGAATTCCCACAGACTTTTAATACTCACTCTAAGCATGTTGTCATGTATGGAAGTTATTAATAATGTCCTGGAAAATGGGGGGAAAGCCCCCACAATTTGCCACAAGTTGCTAACCAAGCTAGCCCCTGCCGTGGGCTTGACAGGCATTATTGATTACTGTAGCCTTTTAAAAATTAGAGTGCTTGTTGATGTGTGTTAATGCTTGATAAATGGATGGAGGACGGTTTTGAGTGCATCTTTAGTTTTATGTAAATAACCTGATTGGAACAGCGTTGGAGCAGTGAAGCTGAAAGTGGAGTCACGGTGGTGCCTACGGCATCAAAGTGCTCTACTTCTTAGCCCAGTTCTCGAAATGTTTGTGGTTTTTAGCAACAGCAGTCTTCTCGTCTTCTCACTTGCATTCACAGAGCAAGGGTTGCATTTGCAGCTTACCAGGCCTGCAAGATATAGACAAAACATCACTGTGATGTTGCTATAACGACCTTTAGCTGCTGATATTACTTAAAGAAACTCATTTTAACACAGTTTGATATACTGTTACATCACATTTTTTGTTTCTTTTGAAAGTCAAGAAGGGTTTTTTCTTCTCCTATAAAGTTTCCATTTTTAAGCTACACAATTTTTGCACAATAGTATCAGTATGCTTAACTATGCAACACTCTGTCCAACTACTAAATGGAAAAGCAAATCCTCTCTTTAACCTTAAACTTAAACCTAAGAAAGAGCATTACGCCATGCGATGGATTACTCCCAAATGAAACGCTTGTATGAACAGTTCTATACCTGTAGGGAACCAGACAAGCAGGTAACGCTATATATGGAATAGGGGAAGTCTGCAAATTACTGTGAACTCCAAACAGAGGAACTAATCGTTTCTGAAACGAACTCTAATACCAGCAGTGTCGTCGTGATACCATCATTTTGATACTGATGCCAAGTGTAATTTCAGTCCTCAGTACCAACATTCAGTGGTGTTTCCAAAAATGAAGAACACTCTGGCAACACACAAACTGGCGCTAGCTTACTTAAAGGCCACCGGTCCTGGAATATGAAATTCCCCTTTATTAAAAGAGGAGTTTGTATAAACACACAAACACTTAAAGTTTTAAAACCAGAGCTGGATTCACAGCCTGATTCAGGCTTCATTTTCTCACAAGGCTAAAAACCTTTTCCTGTGAGAACGACTGCTTGTTTGCAGGTGTTCCAGCATTGTGAAATGCAATGACTCCGGAAAGCGCTGTTCTTCGCTGCTTGAGTGTTTGGATTCAAGGGAAATAAGCAATAGACAGACGAACCTAGGCCCTACTATTTCATCTGTTCACATATTCGAATAGTTTGTTAAATTGCAGTATTGAGCTTTTTCATACACTAGTGTAGTAGTTGCTAAAATAAAACTAAACTATGAAGAAAAGTGTGTTTCAGGATTTGTTCCATGTTTAGAAATGGAAACTATAACTGAGGGATAACCTCTTCTATTCCACCTCTCTGATATTGTGCATGGATTTGTATTTGTTTGTCTATACCCTATACCTAAATATCTGAGAGCAAACCTAATCACACAGGGAAGAAGGTATTTTGTGACATAGCTTGCCTTTATGCTCTGATCTGAGGCCAGTTGTCTGTTTTGGTGTGTCTTGTAATGGCTAAAGAGGTGAAACTGATCTTGGAAAAGCTCAAAAAAGACAGAAAGGAGAGAGGACTGCTCCTGCGGACTTTTGGAAAAGAGCCACACTGAAGCCGCTCCCTGCGAGTTGTGCTTTCTCTAGCCCTGGTGCCGGAGGGGAGGGGAGTGTCCCTCTCAGGCCCCTCAATTTACATTGCTAAGAAAAGCCCTCGCCCTTCTAAGGAGTGGCCCAAAGAGCTACACACTGTGAGCGCCTTTTGGTGTCTCTAAGCCTTAGTCAAACTGCAGGGTCTTTAAACGCACCACACTGTGACCTAGTTAGAGTAGGAATGAGAAAGGAAATGAGAGGTTTGGGTTTTCACAGCCCAAAAGGAGTTTTGAATAACACAGTTGCAGTATAATAAACATGCTAAGGTGTCTCTCTTCTTCTTTGCCCAGGTCCGCATCGCTGCCAATTTTGTCATCCATGCTCCACCAGGAGAGTTCAACGAAGTATTCAATGGTGAGCACTGGGTTGAAACTACATAAAGACACACCATGAAATGTGCACACCAGATCAAGTCCATAGAGCAGTGGTCCCAGCTCTAACTTCTCAGACTGTTTGGGTTTGTTAATTCCCCAACAAGTTGAATAATTTGTTTCAAAGCAGGGAAATCTGAGAGGTTTTGAGTGGAAGGGGTCCCAGGACTGGAATAGCAAGTCAGCACAATGCCTAGCATGATCTTATGAAATGTCATAATTATCCCTTAAACTGAAGATGCTTTTATGTGGTTCCAGATGTGCGGGTACTGCTCAACAATGACAATCTCCTCAGAGAAGGGGCAGCCCAGTAAGTATTCACTTTGTTGGATTCCAAAATTACTTTAACTGTATCCTACAGCTGAATAGTTGAAGACCTGTTTTCCTTGATTTTGCCTGATCTGGGGGATTATCTTGTGTGTCAGCTCTGCCAGTGTTTTAGGGAGGGTATGAGCTACAGGTCAGACGAGAAGATGAGAAGTTTTGTTTAACTCTTCAGTCAAACCCTCCGTCATTAGTCTGTTCTCCACAATCACCCGCAACCAGCTTAGACATAAGTAGACGCTCTGAGGTGATTGGGGAGATGTGAGTTCTCACAACTAAATCAGCCATAACTTCCTTATTACCCAACAACTGTTTTGTGAAAATCCTCAGATTTGTATGATTTGTAAACGTTCAAAATCTTGCAAAACCTTCAGTTGTTTGCAGTAAACGAATCAAAGAAAAACAGTTTACATAGCTTAACACTACTCCTATGGCAATTCATTCAACACATTCAACACAAAATGCCACTTTGAATGGTGGTTTATTTTGTAATGTAGGTTACGATGCAGTTATCTGCTCTCATCAAATACCCACTGAAGCACGATAGTTTTCACTTCTTTGCTTGCTTTGACAAGCCCTACAAGTTGACCTGCACTGCTCAACATGACCAGACAGAGCACTGGATATCTAAGCTAGGCTGCCAAAGCTATCCAGATTTTGGCTGTCCACACAATCGTGTCTTACAAGTAGTGCTGGTGAAAATGAGGCTTTTAGAAATGTTTCTAAACCTTTGTCTTCTCCCCTTAAACTGCTGATCATGCAATAGTCATAATCACACTTGAGAACTGCCAAACCAGCACTCCTGGCCACAGACTCCTGATGAGGCCAAAACTGAATTGTTTTTGACAGAATATAAAATTTACAACAGAAGGGAAAAATCTTTAAGAAATACTGCTGGAAATCAAAGAGTTTGGAGTGTGTTTATACATGTCAGCTTTGGTTTGATTGCCCTGTTCGTGTGGTTCGTTGGAGTAAGTGTGAACACTGCCTTTTGAACTCAAAGGCCTCTAAATGAACCAAACACAGAGTTGTGCACGGGCGTGGGTTCACTCCTGTCTGCAAAATCTACTGCCCAAGCCTAACTGATATCAAGACGACGTGGTTTAATAAGATGGGTTTAATGGTTAGATTCACGTAAAAAAAAAAAATCACATAAAGGCAGCAAACTAATGGTGGGTCTGACTGACTGGTTCCCACACAGTTCAGAGCTGGCACCGGAACCTCTTTAGAGGTCCTTTCATTGTTGGATCAGTGTTGCTCTTTGTAGTCCAGCCTGGCTATGGTTCACATGCTGCTATTAAAGGAAAACGTCTCTCTTAATTTCCGTAATGACCACTTCAGATAAAGTATACTCTTTGTTGTGAAGGCTTTTTCAAAGGTCACTTCTGTCCCAGTTGAAATCAAAATTTCACCTGCTTCCCCTTTTTGATCTGATATATGAAGCGTGAAAGAGTCTAATAACTACACTCATCAGACTTGCGGGGGGGGGGCGTTAGAACAAGATATAATGGAACGGTTTGTGTAATGTGGTCCTAATGAAACTCTTTCTTTCTCTCTGTAAACAGTGCCTTTGCCCAATATAACATGGATCAGTTTACCCCAACCAAACTTAAGGAAGATCAGGTAATACACATGTTTATATTGGTTTAATGACACTTTAAATGGGATGGGGCTGCACATGCCAAAGGGTTTTACCAGTGTTGCACCGATGTGTGCCAATACTGGCACTTACACACGAAATCAGTGTCAACAATAGAGAGCACGATACCATGAAGCTTACTGACGCTCTATAAATATATATATTTTAACATAGAACATTCTTGTTTGCAAACTTTATGAAACCAAATGTTTAAACAACCAGTAAAAGCCAGTCATAAATAGTTATTGCCATTAAACAGACATTTAATGGAACTTGTAGCAGTTTTCTTTTGTTTTCCTTTTTTTTTGTTTTCGACTGAATGTGAAAGTTGGATTTAAGCAGTTTGTTTAAAGGCCAAACATTGACGTTTACTACCGTTTTACACAGAGCTGTGTGCTCAAGCTTAACATGATTATGCTTCGTTACTTGTATGTGTTACTGCATTGTGGCAACTTTTATTTTGTCATAGCTTTAAAACTTTTCAAATGTGCAATACATGCTGCTCTTTCAAGGTTATTGTATCTCATTTGGGGTAAAAAGGAAAAAAGTACAACCTATAAAAAGTGGGACACTATAAATAACTATAAATAAGGATTTATTGCCATCTATCGAGTCTTTAAGTCGGAGTTGGTATTGGTACTTAAATCTGGTATCGGTGTGGTGGTTGTTTACAAAATCTTCACATAGTGTGTAATTGGGGTCTGTCTATAAATTTTAGTCTATTGGATGCTTTTAGTGTTTTGAATGATCAAAGCCCTTTCAGCAAAAGTTTGGCAAAACAAAACCGCACCAGGCAGTGATGAGAGGTGGGATGTAAGCTTCCATTATTTGTTAGCCACAATATCATCATAGCTCAAGTGCAAAACTAATGGATGTTTTAATTTGTTCTGGCTAATGATTAACATTTGAGACAAAGAGAGAATTGTGTATTTTCATTATTTCAACTAATTCTATGTTAAAATTGTAATGCTGTTCTTAAAATTCCAGGTGTTGATCACAGAGCACGGAGACCTGGGAAATGGGCGCTTCTTCGACCCACGGAACAAGCTGTCGTTTAAGTTCGATCACTTGAGGAAAGAGGCAAGCGACCTACAACCTCATGAGGGAGAGGCAGCTTTGGAGCAGTGGAGAGAGGCGTGCGACACCGCTCTGAGGGCCTACATTAAAGACCACTATCCGAGTGGAGTGTGCACGGTGAGTGATCTTCAGCTTCTAGACCAGGGAGACAAACTCCCTCCCAAATCCTTCGCTCTGCACCTACCCTTCCTTAGATTTCATACCACTTCAAGCTTTTCCCAGGAGGTTGTAGTAATGGTGTGCTTAGCTCTGTCCACAGTGACACAGTGTGGTTAATGTTCCCATCCCTTTTCTCCAGCAATGTGTATGTTTCTCACGACCTGTTTCAAGCTACTGCTGGGATAGGTCATGACGCTGTCTTGTTTCCTGTAGGTTTATGGGAAAACTATTGATGGCCAGCAAACGATCATTGCATGCATTGAAGGACATCAGTTTCAACCCAAGAACTTCTGGTAAGATCAGTTTGGCTGGCTGTCACAATATTTCGTATAATAAATCGATTTTCTTCCTTGTTGTGTTTTGTGCTGCCCTTATGACCAGTTCCACAGGCTACATTTCTTTAATATCACTTCAACATGGCAGTGTTTTCAAGCTTTTTAAGTGTACATTCGGGTTAACAGTTGTTCGATGTGTATGTTAGAGATGCGTGATGATAAAGACAGAATAGAACGCAAAACATGCAAAAAATGCTGCATTTCTGACTGCATTTTATCCTTTTTGTTAAACATTATTGTATACACAATATGGATAGAAGTAACCAGTAACAAAGTGAGACCTGCTTTTTCATTTTCATCTAAAAACTATAGCCATAGCGTGCTTGCAGAACATATAGGGGTGCAGTGATACACGTGATAACTGACTCTACTGTCCAGGGAAGTCTTTCTACTAGACTGTGGAGCATTGTAGTGAGGATTTCATTGTTTTCAGCAACAAGGGCATTAGTGAAGTCAGGATGATGGATGGTCACCACTCAAATCATCCAAAAAAAAAATATTGGCCCTGGTGCTAGTCCTATCCTATTGGCAATACTCCCAATACAGGGACTAGATAAGCTGTGTGCATGCATTTGCACATCTGTCAGCAATGGGTACGATTGACAGTAGCTGAATGCATTCATTAAAAGGGGTGTCCATGACCCTAGCGTATTTAAATTGTTCTTTATCTAATTTATAATAATCATCGTCATCAGAAATGTACATAAACAATATCAGCATTAGGCCAGGATTTCTGTAATTGTCCAAATTTGCATTTAGCATCCTAAATAAAAGTAAGTTATTGGATATTGGGTCATTCTGTGCAAGATTTTCAATCCACTTTTTAAATAAATGAAGCGCTAATCAAACAACTTCAGCCTCCGAGAGTTGAAGCTACATGAACTCCTTGAGGTGGGACATTTCAAGTTGGGAAATTCCAGGTTGCCTTGAGTGCAGCATTAATCCATTCTCCTCAGAATTGAGCTTGACTTCTCCCCTGTCTGCATAGGAATGGCCGCTGCCGATCAGAGTGGAAGTTCAGTGTGTCTCAGGCCACAGCTCAGGTGGTGGGTGTGCTGAAAATCCAGGTGCATTATTATGAAGACGGCAACGTGCAGCTGGTCAGCCACAAGGACATTCAAGAATCCATTGTCGTTTCTGTGAGTTACTACCCCTGAATTTCCAAACTGATGGTTAAGATAAATGGTCACACGTTGCTAAGAGTCTAAGAGTATAGTGGCATACAAACGAGATATAGTGGATTTGGTGAGGGACAGAGCTAAAACCTTTCACGTGCTGTAAAATAGATTGTTCCAAGAATAATTTAAATATTGATTTTGAATGGATGGGGATATGTCGCTGAACGTAGTAATAGTAGTGTAGCTTAGGATTTAACCTTCAGACATTTCTCAGAAATGCAGGCTGTTCAAACCTGCAGATAGTTTTGTTAAATGTCTTAAAGGTTGGAAGCGACATCCTTCTTTACCTAGTTTTAACTGTGGGAACATGTGTAGATGAGCTAAAACAAGTCGTTTATTCAAATTTCACAGACACTTTTAGTGTGGTTAGCTTTTGTACTTCCTCCAGGCCCACACATGCACTGTGGAGGAAGTTTATCTCAGAGTGAGAAACGGGTATTGCAAAAACTCAAGTATTCTTATATTCAAGGTACTTATTCAACAACCGTTATTAAGAAGAAATTTCTTTAAGACCCACTTGCTGCAGTTTTTACAAAGAGTTTGACATTTACCAGTGCTTTCTGTCCTGTGTTCTATAGTATCCATAATTATAAGAGCAGAGCTGTGAACAGAGGTTTGTGTCTGACATAGACCCTTTATTAGGAGCTTTTCTCACGAACAGATATAAGAACATTCTTAGAAAGAGGCTCATTTATTTTCAACAAAGCTTTTGCATATTTAAGTTGTCCTTTATTCCCAATTGTCTGATTGTCTGACTGTTTTTTTTTTTTTTTTTTTTTTTTTTTTTTCTCTCTCTTCTTACATTTCAACAGAATGCAAAGCAGACTGCTGAGGAGTTTGTCAAGATTATTGAAAACGCAGAAAACGAATACCAGGTATGGAAGAGACCATTACCAAATTTCAGGACCTAATTGACCTAACTGAATTTAATAGTTGTGATTAAATGGTTCGTGTCATTTGACTCATAATAGTTAATTAGACAATTTAACAGTTCTGGTCATAATGAGCTATCTTAAAATATAGTACTCTATTGTGCATTTAAACAGTAAAACCAAGAGACTTAAGTGCTTTCTTTTCCTCTAGACGGCCATCAGTGAGAACTACCAGACCATGTCGGACACCACCTTTAAAGCCTTACGCCGGCAGCTTCCCGTCACTCGCACCAAGATCGATTGGAACAAGATCCTCAGTTACAAGATCGGCAAAGAGATGCAGAATGCTTAGACCTGACCCGGCATGCTAACCCTCTGCTCGCGTTACTAGCCAAGAAACGAACTGAGAGGGGCCCAGGCCTGAGCTCAAGGCTGGGGCCATGCTTAAAACGCAGGCTCCTACGACAAGTGTGCTAAGAAATGTTTTTTTTTTGGTTTGTTTGTTTTTTAATTTTACAAAAGCCAAGGTTTAACCTCAGCTAAAGAGACTGCCTCCTTTTCTGCATCGTCGGAAGGCTGTGAGCTTGTTCTAATCGGTTTAAAAACAGTCCTTGCTGTTGAACAAATACCTCCTGCAACACCAGTGCACAGGGTCAGAAATGTACCCCCACACCCTCCCCACCCCTCTCTGATAGACACCCCTGATACACACACCATGCTCAGAGGGAGTTTTCTGGACACAGATTAAATGTTGTTCTCCATCATTGAACATGTTTCTTAAACATGCTTGGATGTAGCAATATTTTAAATTTTATTTTTACAGCTTTATTATGAAAAAAGTCTTCTTTTTAAACCATGTTGTTCCAGGTACACGTATCTTGACTGCAGCACCTCTGCAAGCCCAAAAATGGTTTGTGTTACTAAGCAGGCCATGTGTGGTGCACCACACTTTCAGAAAGCCACTAACATTTATACGAGTTGATAATTACGATCTTAATAGTTCCATCATGAACCAGTGAGCTTATGTGGTGTAGGAGAACACAAAACTGTGCCTAGTGGGTTTTAATACCTGTGCTGGTGTATCTGAGCTGCAAGCATGTAACTTGAGCCTTTATTTCCTATTTTATTATTCTTAAGGCAACAATTATGACCTGTTAGATTATCTATACTCTATTTTACATTTGTTTTATTTGTATTATTAAAATATGATTATTAATGTCTGCTGTCACGTTGACATAATCCTAATTTGTGCCAAATGTTAAACGGTTACTTTTCATGTAATGTTGTTGGATATCATTATTGCTTTCCCCCAACTTCTACAGGTCACCCACAAGCTGGAATATGTTCATAATTAACTTTTTAATTTTGTATTACTCCTATCATAATGTTAACCCTGTCCAGAAAACCACCCCTGAAGGTCTAGGCCATATTATCACGTAATGCTTGACACTTCAAGATCACTGCTGTTGGGAAAATGAATACTTCAAGTAACTCGACACTCTGGAGATCGTTTTTAAGCTCTGTTCTTTTTGTTTGATTAGTCAGCTGTTTGTTTGTACACCCAGAAAATGCCATTCTTTTTTTCCTCTTTCTATCTCTTGTCCAGATAGATTCAGTACCTGTTTCATGCCACTTTGATTTGTCAGCACTATAGTGAGTCTCCTAAGAACAGCGTTGGCCGGGTAGGATCATGTCCATGTGCTGTCATTTGATGATAGAGTTTTTGCCAAAGTAAGCAGCACTGTGTTGGTCTGGTATGGTCTGCAGTTTCAGTTTACAGATGTGGTGTTCAGTGTCCCTGTCTCTCTGATTGGAAATGGTCAGACTATCGCCCCCTGGTGTGGAAAACTGGTACACTGTATGCAGTCACAGAAAGTTTACTCTCAGTTTCTGCCTCTTTCCCAAGCATTTATTACTATTTTTTACAAAGTGTATGAACAAATATGATCCCAGAGGAATAAAGAATTTGCACCAATTTGCTGGTTATGATTATTTTTCATGAGTTTTCAAGGGTAGCAGAATGCCATGATTTGTCTACTCCTATACCATATTTAGATGCTCTTAAAAGATGAGCATCTAAAAGTAGGGTGCTCAAACACTGCAAGAAGAAACACAGCTAATAACATGGCCTCATTTTCTGATCATGTCTAATACCAATATCCATCTATACCTAATATGCACTATGTAGATTTTTACATTTTCTGATGATTTACTGAACACATTGTACAGTAACAGACATCATGAATCTAAATTCTACCCTGCATACACCCCTCAGCACACATACACTACTAATCAAATGTTTAGACAGTTACCTAAATTAGGTGGGACTATTTTCCTCATTGTAGAATAAAGGTGAAGATGGATCTACATAACCAAAATATCAACCTTATGATCTTAGATTGTATTCTTTACCATAGTCCTTTCAGTTTCTACACAGTTTTACACACTCTGGTCTTTCTCACAAGCTGCTTCACGAGGAGCTTTCATTTTTCATTTTCATTCATTTTCATAACAGGCTTAAAGTATTTGTTTGGCAGTGCTATACTGCAGTACTGGCAGGTCTATGACTTAAAAATAACACATACATTCAGGTGTCTCCAAACTTCTGACTGGTGAACACAATATTTGTGTAAAAAACTAAAACTAAAAAGTAGTTATATTGCAATAAACTGAATTTAATCAATCACATCTACATGTTCCTGCATCCACATTCAACCGCTGGTCCAACTGCTTCCCACTACAGCCTAAAATGCCTAAAACTAAAACTCAAAATAAAAATAAACTCAAAGCAGTTCAAGAAAAAACACTGCAGTGGTTTCGTCTCGGTGGACCTAACTGGACCAAATGTTCAGAAAGCTCAAGCCTTGGAGTTTCACATTAATGATCAGATCAGTCGCTCACAGTTACAGCCTGTCAGACACACCAGCAGGACTGTACAGTACTGCACAGTGTTCAGTGAAACAGTGGATATCTTTATTTTGACTTTATTTTATTCTTTTTTATATTGCCATGGAAATTATAAGTAAATTATAAGTACAATTAAATTAAGTAAAAGTAAAATAAAAAATAATACTATAAAAAATACTATAAACATAATATTTAATATATATTTAACACTTATTTGACTTGTAAGACATAAAGTTTAAATAAATGTATGATATTATTTGTCCATATTTATTCATATAGGCAATTATGTTTTTCTCTTGGTAAAGGAGTAAATATTATTATAATTAATTTATTCATTAATAGCTAAAACAATAAACAATACATTAATTAATTTATTGTTAGTTTTTTTATTTGTTTATTTACATAGCTGGTTTTACATGTATTTAACACCCCCTAACCCTCACACACACACACACACACACACACACACACATATTACCGGGGTCCTTCAATTTAGCAAGTCCAACTCAGCCCCGACCTAACCACAGTGGACACCTGTGTCCCCCCAGTGTCCCCTTCTCTACACACCAAAAGCGGTCACCCCAGCTGAACAGGCAGCAGTACAGTATCTAATAACACCACGGGGAAGCAGCTCAGCAAGGGGACGACCACCACCGTCACGCCAGCCCTGCAGCTTCATGTTATAAGGTCGATAGGTGATGGTGGGCCGCCATCCTATGGCGATCCCTCGCTATTACAGCCTTCACTCTCCCACGACTCCAGTGTTTATAGCCATCCGGTGAAAAATGGCGGACGACAACAGCAGTAATCCTCAATCTCACGGATTTGCGGAGAAATTAAAATCGTGGCTGTCCTGGTCCTGGACCTATGTGTGTGCAGTGTGGTTCGCCATGGTCCTGACTATGATCTACGTGCTGAGAAGTCCTCTGAAGCTTCAGGAGTCCGTCACCGCCGGTAAGGTGTAAAAACACAGCCTGCAGCTCGCTGGCTCTGTGGAGCTAACTAGCCTAGCTGCTAACAAAGTTCCCTGCTATTTTCTCACCCCCCCGGTCTTTTACCGTCTCCCGGCGTGGCTGGCTGCTCAGTGCTGCTCCAGGTTAATGCAGCTGGGCGGTTCTAGGGAGTTAATATCGCCTCGGATATTTTCAGGACCTTAGAAATGAGCGGCAGTAGCAGCGGAGAGTGACAGGCTCTGGGGCTGTCACTCTTAGCTGTGTCTCCAGAGGAGCTTCTTGTCCTGATCTGCACCTTTAATCGAGGCTGAAATGAGTTCCTGGGTGCATGTATGAAGCCTTTCAGCTGGAGGGAATTGGCTAATGAAGACTGCATGTGTCAGCCTTGCTTGTTTTGTCCAGAATGGTCCAGATGCAGACAAGATGCAGACCTTTCTCTCATGGTTGGAGACCATGGAGACAATGCCATGATGATGATGATGATGATGATCTAACAGATGATCTCTTTCTTTTCCTCCAGCATCCATGTTTTTAAACACTCTCACACCTAAATTCTATGTTGCGCTCACTGGAACCTCGTCTCTCATCTCCGGCCTTATATTGGTAAGTTTTAAGCCTTGGTTGACTGAAGATATTGGCTGTTTTTCTGGACAAAAAAATTGACTAAACACTGAAACGTAAGTGTCTTTTTCTCTCTCTCTCCCTCCTTGTTGGCTCTCTGTCTTCTCCCTCCCAGATATTTGAATGGTGGTACTTCAGAAAGTACGGCACCTCGTTCATCGAGCAGGTTTCCGTCAGTCACTTGCGTCCTCTCCTTGGTGGCGTGGAGAACAACAGCTCTGCAGGCCTCTTTTCCTCAGCCAATGGAGAGGTGGAGCAGAGACCCAGCGTTTCAGGTAGGGTGTCGTGGTGTGGACGGTCTATGATGAGACAATATCCTGTCCACCCCTTCAAGCGTCTCAAGTAGCCATTAATAGCTTAGAGCATACCATCAGTGTGTTCCTGTCCCTGATCTGTTCAGATTGTAAGCCAATACATGATCTTGACAAAAGTATTGGGACACCTGCTCGTTCATTGTCTTTATTGACCAGGACAAATTGCTTTCTACTAGATTTTGGTGCATTGCTGTGAGGATTTGATTGCATTTAGTGACAAGAGCATTAGTGAGGTCAGGATGTTGGATGATTACCAAGCCACCTCATTCCCAACTCCCCAACTCATCTAAAAAATATTAGATAGAGCAGCAACCATCATTCCAGAGGACACAGTTTCACTGCTTCACAGCTCATGCCTGGCATTAGACATGTTCATCTATCTGCTCCAGAGTGTCCTATTCTATTGGCAGTTCTTCTCTACAGAGACTAGACAAGCTGTCTAGTGTGTGTGCATTTGCACATCCGTGCATCAGCATGTGAGTGCAATTGCAAAGTAGGTGAATGCATTAGAAGGGGTGTCCACAAACATTTGTACATCCAGTGTGTTATATAATAATCCAGTTATGGTAATACCAAAGGTATTGGCACACTCCAGTAGGGTTAACAGGTTCTAGGCAAAAACACAATTTTCTTAATTAAACAAATTCTTCGTTTTATTCATTTGCTGTATGTTTGTTTTTCACTGTGGGTCCCTCTAAATGTCTCATGCTTCTATTTCCAGAGTGTAAAGTATGGAGGAACCCTCTGAATCTCTTCCGAGGTGCAGAGTACAGCAGGTACGATATGCCTTCTAAATGTGTTTAATTTTGAGGCCCCTGCCCACTCTCAGCCTTCTCCTTTTTTTGATTTTCCCTTCTCCAGATACACATGGGTGACGGGTAAGGAGCCTCTGACTTACTACGACATGAATCTGTCAGCACAGGATCACCAGACCTTCTTTACGTGTGATACACAGCAGCTTAAACCAGAGGACACCGGTCAGTGTCATGGACCCTCAGCTTATAAAGCTGTGGAGCTCATTTACTTGCATATTTACTTGGACATTTTGCACTTGGTCTAAGCTTTTTTTTGTTTGTTGTTTGTTACTATTTAACAGTGATGCAGAAGGCATGGCGGGAGAGGAATCCTCAAACTCGTATCAGAGCTGCTTACCAGGCCATTGAGCTCAACCATGAGTAAGTGACTTTAAATTCGAGTGAAAGGTTTGATTGATATCTACTGTATCATACTGTGCAGTATGCCTCAATAATAGACTAATAATTATAAGCTACGTACAGTAAAGGGTAAACTGTACAGAGTATAACAGCCATACAAGCTGGTAGGTAAGCATTAGCTTATAGCAAAAGCTATTTGTTGGCTTTAAACACATGATTTACTAAACTCACAGGAAAACAGCTGGCAAGCTGTAAGCTAGCCATATAATATAGGTTATATTTTTTTCTGCGTAAAGCCATGTTTACTTTATCTGGTTTAAACCGTTTCTCTGGGCTCTGTTTACACCTGGCATTAACATGCATTTTGTATCCAGATAGTATCTGGATCTACTTTGACCGGTTTCTGTTTACACTTGTCCATAACATGCATCCCCAGCTTGATCAGAAGAGATCCAATTTTGCTTTCCCGCATAAAAAGCTCACCAGTACGTGCATCCTTCCCGCTTTACTTACTGTAAACAACATCAAAACTGTCCTGCTCTGGGAGACTGTGAGCTGTTTAGAGGTACTGTAGCGGTTCTACAAAGCCGTGGAACAATAGATAGTTCTCACATTCTCATAATGGCTCAGGAAATGTGGCAGATTATTTAAACCGCAAGGGTACCAAATATGTAGTGCTGTTCTCATGAGAGAGAAAGAGGGAGAGAAATTCCTTGAATTAATGTTAATTAATTTTGTATGCATTTCCACTCGCCTGACCGAGTCCGATCGCAGAACGCATTCCGTTTACACTGACCACCATATGACCACCTCTGAATGTGCTCTGTGTGATCTGATCATAATTCCGTTCCAAAGCAACTTGTGTTCACACCTGGCTTTTCATGCTGACAAGTGAAATCTGCACGTGGTCCAATCACAAAAGATGCTGTTAATTCCAGGGGTAAACAGGTCCTCTGTGGCATTACCACATTACCTACCATTCTGAAATGGGACATGGCACTAAGGAGCCGCCTCTCAGTCAAAACCTCTCAGTACTTGCGGCCCTTTTTTTATATGCTCAGGTGCCCCCCCAGTATAACACTATCACCAATCATTGTTGTGTTCAAGGTGTGTTCATAAGCTAGGCTTGTGGGATCGTGTGCAGTGTACTAACAGATACAGGTATTATAATGGCCCGCTTTTAGCTTTAATGTCATATCAGGACTTGTTAATATCAGGGCTCCCTGATATTCAACAAAAAAAGTCTAGCACCTGTTTACATCTTGTGCGGCATTGTTTTGTTTTTGTTTTTTTTAGATGTGCTGCAGCGTATGTGCTTCTGGCTGAAGAGGAAGCCACTACCATCATAGAAGCTGAGCGACTATTCAAACAAGCACTAAAGTTTGGTATGGCCTTTCCTTTAACACACACACACACACACACACACATAAACACAAAGACACCAGTGTGATCGTGTTACTTATGATGAGGCAATCTCTTTGTTTTGTTCAGCTGGAAAAGACACAAATCTTCTGGTGTATATCAAACGCCGACTGGCCATGTGTGCCCGTAAACTGGGGCGCATCAAAGAAGCTGTGAAGATGATGAGAGATGTAAGACCAATATGCAGGCCTTCACACAGTGTTTGCAACAAAGAGCTTCATCTAATGAGACCTAAATATTAATACTTTTATTTCTTCTACCTCTGCTGTGGATTACGTAATCATGATTCTTGTCTTCTGTTCATTTCTCCCACAGTTAATGAAGGAATTTCCCTTACTTGGAATGCTAAATATCCATGAGAATCTTCTAGAAGCATTGTTGGAACTACAGGCCTACGCTGATGTACAAGCAGTCTTAGCAAAATATGATGGTGAGCAAAGAAGAAACTTGGACCTCTTCTAAGGTCTGCAGGGTCAAAGGGTCACTAAGGCCATGCTGTACCATTCTGCACCGGTGCAGAACCGATAGACTGGTTAGGACCGGCCTTTTTTCCATTTGCTGTGTTGCTAAATCAGGACCAGGAAGTGCACGGCATCGCGTAATAATTGCACGATAGTCGTCTGAGGTGGAAAAATGAAAAAGAGTTGGAGAATTAGTTTTATTTTCTCTCTTTTTGCTCCCTTAAGTTGCTCTCTGATTTTCAGGTGATACCAGGTGCCCATTAATGCTAGTGTGTCCTCCACAGACCAAGATAGACATAGATAATATTTTCTGTACTGGAATTAGAAAGACCCTGGATCTTGTGGCACAAAAGTGCCGGATTCGCGGATTCTTATGTTCCTAGTTGAACTGAACAGGCGTGAAAAAGATACCGGAGCGATTACCCTTCATGCTCAGAGCCGTTCGAGCCCTACAGTGGGAAAAGAGGCCTTAGATTTACACAGAACCTCTTTCAGCATTATGCAAAACAACACACAGATTAATATTCTGAGTAAATATGATGTCCAAGCAGCGTTAACTGTTTATTTTCGTCTCTGTTTACAGACATCAGCTTGCCAAAATCTGCCACTATATGCTACACATCTGCCTTACTGAAAGCACGGGCAGTGTCAGACAAGTAAGTTTTGGGTATATATGTTAAGGCTGTGTATTGGCATGAACCTGTCCATACGATGAGTATCTAAATACAATAGTTAGAATTAACAATATATCACAGTACATAGCGATACTGTAAGCATTAGTAGTAGTAGTAGTAGTTGTGTTTTATCACAATTTAGGAAACCTGTCATAAAAAAACACCATTATATGTATAAAATCTGAGACAAGTTTACTTTTGAAACAGAACAGTGGGATCTATAGAATATTATTTTTACACCCCTAACTGTAGCTGTATTGTCATGTATAATAATAAAGTCATTTGATTTGCAAAGAGTAACCATATGTATGTGTTTATACCCTAGGTTTTCGCCCGAGGCAGCTTCTAGGCGAGGTCTTAGCACTGCAGAGATGAACGCAGTGGAGGCCATACACAGAGCTGTGGAGTTCAACCCACATGTACCAAAGGTTAGAGATCTTCCCCACCTCTATGGTTGACGCACCATTGTAAAGAAACTGCAGGGTTGTTAGCCGTCACTGTTTATGTTCTTGGGTCCTGAAACTGAGCAGCTCACCAAAAACCATCAGCAGCAACTGGGAAAAGCTGGGAAAGGAGAAATGCACAGCCTAGTTTAACCAAAGGCCACTAGGTGCTGCTGTTGTATTGTAATGAGATGAGCGAGTGCAGTCAGACCGCAGGGATTAACCCCTACCTTTACATTGAGATTAGAGTTTTACGTCACTAGACAAGATATGCAGGTGTACACTTGACCCACTAAGAGCAGAATGTCCTGCACATTGTTTAGAGTGGAAATCTATCCTGTTTTGTTTTCCTTTTTTAAAAGGTGGTTCTTTTAAGAAGCCCTTTATTCTGAAGCCCTCATGGTCCACTTCTCTCTTTACTTGGCTTCAACTTGCCCATATTCGGCACACACAAACACACCCTTACCTACATCATCCAGCCCCAAACACACTGGATCTGACTACAAAGTGCACCTGTCTGAGATATCCTACACACCTGTCCTACACACACATGCATGCACACACCTGGACTTTCATGTGCCAGGGAGCCTGTATGTCTGTGCAGCAGAGTGGAAATGGGACATGCTTATGTCTGGAGGAATCTAGGTTGTGTTTTAGTGTACAAATAGTACATTTGTAACTTTGATTGGGGTGGAGAATGATCTGACACAATGTTACAAACCTGTTTACAACCCTGTTATTTTGCCTCTGAATGAAAAAAGCCCATTTTTTATGGAGAACCTGTGGGGGCAAAGGAAAAAGATATATATTTTTTTTGTCTGGTTTACGGCACTATTACAAGCTCCTGGTTAAACAAAGGAAAATAGAAATATAATTAAGGCTAATCGGAGATCTTAAAATCTCAAAACAGAAGACAAAAATACAGTAATCAACCTCAATAAATCAAACCCACCTTCTGATGCATTCTTCAGATCGTTTGCCTATTGACACAGTTTTTAAAAATGTTCTGTGCCAAATTTCAGTCCGACAGTACGGCATAACTAAAAGCTTATTTTTAATTCAGAAGATACATATTTTAAGAACGCAGATCATAATTTCAGTTTTCTTTTTGATATACAAAATGACATAAGTAAGCCTAGTATCATTTTATAAATGAAAGCATCACAATGAATCAGCCTGCACGTTTTCAACAAGGACAAGCTGTTGTTTTGAAAGAACACAATAGTGAGTAAACAAGCAATGGTTAGTAAGAAATCTTAAGGTACTGTGATAAACAGTGTCTAATGCATGTAAACAATACAAAGGCTTTTGCTTGTAAATGACATCTCCGTAATCAATAACTGGTAAAAAAAAAAAAAAAAAGTTTTTAGCTTGGTAGTTTTTTTTTTAGCTTTAAGAGATAGACATGACCTCTAAATCCCAATTTCATCTGCAGTGTCTCTACCAGATGCATACTTATGAGGCTTAAATGTCAAAGAACTATCTAATAGTAAACCAAGATACTTGTTTTCCTGAATAGAATTACTGTCCTCTCGTCGTGTCCTCTGAGCTACCTGAAAAGATTGTAGCTAGGTTAGCTATTAGCCTTGTCCCCCCCGTGTGTGTGTTTGGAGCTGAGCTCCAGTTTGGTTGAGCTCCCTGTCTGCGGACAATGGCATTAGAAAAGCCGCAATCAAGAGGCCTGGTTCATGTATCTACCCATAGTCCAATAACTAGTCTGGAGATGATGAGCTGCTCTCCAGTATTAACAACACTATAAATGCTTGTTGATGCTCCGCATTAAATGCAGAGGCGGAGCTTTCTGTCCATACTCAGCGTTCATTTAATCTGTATCTGTGCATGTTCTCTGAAAGCTTATGGAGACGGCCACAATGGAGCAGTGTTACTGGAAATCATGGGGTCAGCATAGACAATAGTTCAAGCAAAACACAGCCAATGCCATATGGACACCATGAGTATTTTATTTATTTAATTTTTTTATGAATGTTGACCTTGCTGCCTCTTTCATCTTTTATGTAGTAGGTACATTATGACAACCTCCTCCACCATTGGCACACTGAACTGCCCTCTAGTGGATGTATTGCTTAACAACTACATCAACGTACATCTTTTGAAATTGGCGTATTCTGGGCTTTTATTCTCCATAAGTTGCCGTCGAATTTTAACATCAAGCCAGCTTTCATTAGGGCACTAGTGGACTGGATGTGTGTTAATTTTCGTGGTGTAAGGATAATTAGTCAAGACAGTGTTCAATAGTGTTCCAGGCCTGTTTTAGTTGGATGTGAGTTTCTCTTAAAGATCCCCAACAGTGTTTTGAGGTTCATGATGTGTCATTTCCATGTACTAAACTGGCCTTATTCAACTTTGCCAAGGAAAATACAGATTGACATTCTAGGACCCTTGAATGTGAGTGTTCCATCCCCCCCCCCCAGCATATTGGTCTAGGCTGATAAAGTAGACAGACAATAATACAAGCTTCAAAAAAAATGAAATGCTCAAAGCATGTATTACAACCCTGACTACCTGATGCTGGACATGGCCCTTTTGAGTGTGTCTGTGGCTGCTGGAGTGTGAGCTCGCTGGTTTGGCCAAGCGAAAGGGTTACGAGCAGCATGAGATTCAGACAGAGGCTTAGCTGAGAAACACTGGCTTAGGAGAAGCCCCCACATAAAAGGCACCAGCACTGACATTCTATCCCTACTTCAAAGGGCCAAGTCTGTGTGAGTGCCAAGGGATGCCACCAAGGACAGCTGCCAGTCTAATGCCAGTGGTTAGCACCAAGCTAGCTATGGCATATAGGCACAGTGGAGCCATGAAAAGGGACATTTAAGAATTTGAGCAGGGCGTTAGAGGTGTGTGTGTGGGTTATTCCCAGCAGATAGAATGAGGTCCATGCCCGGCGGGGTCCCACAACGCTGTTCTGTGGGCGCACACGGGGAAGTTTGGAAAGGTTACCCTGCAGCTAATCCCATTTAATCCCACTGTCCTGTTCCCCTACAGCATACACTGCAGGGGCCTAGAGCTAGGGGCTACGCTTGGATACGCGCACACACACACACTCCCACACACTCAGGGAAAGCTCTGCAAAAAAGCACAGAGCGAACCAGTGTGCTTAGAATATTCCCTTGTGATGCATCATTGTTTTTGTGTGTGTGTGTTTGTGCAGTACCTTTTAGAGATGAAGAGTCTGATCCTGCCTCCAGAGCACATTCTGAAGAGAGGGGACAGTGAAGCAGTGGCATATGCCTTCTTCCACCTGCAGCACTGGAAACGAGCAGAGGGAGCTCTCAACCTGCTGCACTGCACCTGGGAAGGAAGTACGTACACACAGATACAGGAACACACAAGCATAGCTTTCATAAGCCTGGCATCTGTTCAGGCATTTCACAAATTTTATGAGCTTTTCCAAAAGTCAGTTAAAGAACTTACCAAATAACCAGTGTTTCTATCAGGTACCGTTTTGTCCAAATTCCAGATGATGTTTTTAGGGCAATTTAGAAGGTCTTTAGTGGAGAATCAACCCTCTATAGAAATGTCCTTAGTATGTCCTTCCGGCATAAGCAGTAGCAATATGTATAATTTCATACATACTTGTTATCATGCAGAGAACCATAGAGTGTGTTTTAAAAATGTGGATGGATCCCAGCTTGATGCGTTGTACTGCGCTGGAGGGCCTGAGAGATGGATGGCTGAATGGGACTGAATGTAGCTTAAAAAATGCTATATGATATATAAAGATATTTCACTTGATACACAATATTTAGAATAATATGTAACTACACACTAAACACATCAGTAGCAACAAATTCTTTAAAAAAAAATATTCAGATACTAAAAGTGATTTATATTTAGCTTCTGCAGCTCTTCATCTAATTAAACCAGTCTAATTACACTGTTTGTAATGAAACCTGCAGCTGATCAGTGTTTATTAAGCACAGATAGTATCCTCCATATGCTTAGAAAAGCATATTGTGTATTACGATAACTAAATTTATCACAATATGATAAAATATCATATTGCCCAGCTCTACTATGAATTGATTTTGTCTAAATGTAGATGAGGGTCCCAATATATCAATTTTCTCTTTTACATTCTCCAGCTTTCCGGATCATTCCATACCCTTTGGAGAAAGGTCATCTGTTCTACCCATACCCAGGGTGCACAGAGACAGCAGACAGAGAGCTACTGCCTTGTGAGTTTTTCCTCTTAATTTTGGAGCGGCAGCATCATTAGGATTATTTAGGCTCACATGCTCAATGTGAAATGTTGCCCGTCTTTTCTGTCTCAGCATTCCATGAAGTGTCCGTCTACCCGAAGAAGGAGCTGCCGTTCTTCATCCTGTTTACAGCTGGCTTGTGTTCCTTCACTGCCATGCTAGCCATGCTCACACACCAGTTCCCCGACCTCATGGGCGTCTTCGTCAAAGCTGTAAGTCTGCACTGTGCTGGTAGAGTTGCTCACCACCCCCCACTCCCCCCCCCCTTCTCTGCTTCTCTTTGTTTGGACTCATGTTCAGATTGCCGAGCAGACCGATGAGATGGTCCAAATATTTATGTGCATGTATTTCCATGGATTTTCATGTGCATAAACATGACTGAAGGGCTGGGTTTGAATAGGTACTGTATAAAGATTCCTTAGAGCCTGTTTACACCTGACATTAATATGCAGTTCATATCCAGATAGTATCTGGTTCTACCCTGGCCAAATTCCAGCCTTTTAAAAATCGTTCCCAAGTGTGATCAGATGTGATCTGATATTACTCTCTGCATTTAACCACATAGAAAGCACATCAACAAGTACATCATTTCCTCTTTACTTCTTATCACTTCCTGTAATCTTTCTTACCAAGACGGTCCAACTCCAGGATATCAGGAAGGAATCATTTAGAGGAACAGTGAGGGTTCCACAACATGGAACAATAAATGGTTCTCACATTAGAAAATGCAAAGGACCACTGTGATCTGGGGGTTGTGAGTTCGAATCCCAAACCATGCCACTTTGCCATCAGTGGCCAGAGTTTGAAAGCGCACTATTGACGGTGCTCTCTCCGGTTGGGTAGATGGCGCTCTCTCCGCCCATCACTCTTAAAGCGATGTTGGCCTGCACAAGCATCTGTTATCTGGTGCGTCTGAGCTAGGGACGCTTCCTCCAAGCATGTCGACTGCCCCGTGGTGCTGCATTGGTGGCAGTTTGAAAAGAGGCGGTGGCTGGCTTCATATGTATTGGAGGAGGTATAAGGCCTTACCTAGCATTGGGAGCATTGCTAGTGCTAGGGGTAGTTACGAGCCAAATTAGGAGGAAGTCTCAACCATGCAGTCGAGGCTCACCCGTCACCTTCAGAAGCTCAGGAATATTCCGTATCAAAGCACAGCTGTATGAATCCACAACCTCTTAGATGATCGGGAGCATATTCTACAAGCAGTCTCCATCTTTTATTAGACC
The DNA here is from genome assembly GCF_030463535.1 of Salminus brasiliensis. Lineage (NCBI taxonomy): Eukaryota > Metazoa > Chordata > Actinopteri > Characiformes > Bryconidae > Salminus > Salminus brasiliensis. The sequence continues at coordinate 33,334,900 of NC_132884.1, forward strand.
TTTATCTACAAGTCTGGTTTATGCTCTGTAAAAACACCCATGCACTGGAGCCCCTCTTTAGAGGCTTTTGTTTTGGGAAAGACTCCACATAGACGAAGCATTTATGGCCAAAGCCAGAGTCTGCTTAGTGTTACGTTCGGCAAGGAACAAGTGAATGAAGTAGGCAGAGAAGAGGAGAGGTGAGGAAAAGCAGAGCTCTCTGGTCAGGCCTTTTAGAAATCCTCCAGATTAGGCATGGGCCAGCCCTGCTCACGGCCCAACCTTTAGCCATGTGAGTGGCGACTGTGCTCGTGGCGTGACTGAACGCTGGCCTTTTCTGGTTTGTTTCCCTCCTTCATAAGTCTGCTTGCTTTGCATGCTCTTGTAGTCACTAGTTTTTTGGAAGGACTGATCAAAGAGGTTCGCCTTTGACACAGATTGTTCAGATCAAGCTTGCTCCATCACGTTTCTTGTCCTGCACGATTTGAGGTCCACCCTAGGCACGCACACAGTCCCTGACCGTTATCCGTGTGGACTAATACCCTAATTTGTCCTAGTAATAAACTAAGCAATATGAGGACGCCGAGCCTCGACGGCCTCTATCTTTTTATCGTCCTCGTTTGTCATGTTACAACACCATATTTACATTAGCTCTATTTCCTGGATCTGGGTTAAAATGGATGATACCTCTCCAGCTCCAACGCCGACCATCGCCATGTTCCCTCCCTTGCCGCCGCCGCCACTGCAGTTCAAACTTCCTTTCCCATATTCCGTCATAAACATCTGCTGAACCGTGAAACATATCGCTTCATAAACACATTAAGCACTTGTTTATGGTGGACTGAACTGTGGGCCTGCAAACACTTTTCAGATGCGTGGTTCCACGCCAGCTTGCAGTCGTGGAGCTGTGTGTTGGCCCGAGCCTGGAGGAGCGCTTCCCTTAATGTTTGTGTCTGGCCTGCACCCCTCTTGAGCTATGACTCAAACTGCAGTGGTCTGAGGCACAACCTCAACCGTTTTTATGATACATTTACTACATTAAGAGCCTAGCTTTGACAAATCGCAGCTTCTTTTTTAAGCTTGACTAACTGTTGGAGGACATCAGTAGTCTAGTTAAATGTATTTCTCCTGTTAACGAGAGTAATGTCCTTTTGAGGCTTAGCAGCGCGCACAGTGACTTATTAACGACTAAAAGAGTAACCCTAGATAAATCCACTCCCTCTCACCTTCTAAACATGGTTAACCCTCTGGAGTCTACGAGCGCACAGACGTGTCAAATTCAGTGCATCTCGATGTTTCTATTAATATCTATTAATATCTACAGCGCTGAAATGCAGTTCAAACATTTCCTCAATCTGTAGATTCTGCTCTTTCAGTTGCAGCTCACATGCAAATCTGTACGTGACTCGCATCGAGAGTCTGTGAAGACGGGTCGTGATACTCACCTCTGCATCTCACCAAGTCTAACTGGTGGATTTGTGTGTCCGTCATCTGCCTCTTATCTGTAATTGGTGAATTCGTGTGGCTGTCTGCTTTGTGTAAAAATAACCAGTGGTCACTCAGAAACTCCTCTTCTGCCTCTTGCCATGTGTAACTGGTAGATTAATTAGTACTATTTTAGTCACACATTCCACTACATTTTTTGAAGCTAAGGCTCTGCAAATCCCATTTCAAGCACCAAAACAAATTGTCCATGTGAGTAAAGGGATGTTGTCACCAAACAAATGAAGAATTTCTAAAATCTTCATCTTCAAAAAAGACCTTGGTTTAGGGTTGAGGTATCTCTTCACACAGTGCTCTAGGTCACATTAGGTCTCGTTATAGAGGGAGCTGAGATTGTTCAACAACAAATGTTGTTGTGTGAACATTTTGATATAAAACATGATATAAAATAATTTACTATGCATTGAGATTCCTTCATTAAATTTCTTATTAGTACATAATCGGAGGTCTATTATGTGAAAATCATTAATAATTGTTAGTTGTTCTAATCCACAATACACACCTTGTTACCACCCTGTTATGCAAATGATACAGTGCTGTTTAGTCTTTAATTATTGAGGAGTATTACATGCAGCACATGCACTCTAGACAGATTTAACCTTTTTCTAACAACCCAATGCTGATAAATTCAGCTTTTGTATATAACACACAGGCATAATAGAGATATTGTTTTATAACTAAAGTAACATGAATAGACTCTGCATTTATGATGCAAATCAACTCATTAAATACTTATGTATTGGGTTTTTTTTAATTGCTAATGATTAAAAAAAGTTTAGAATATGAATTAGGTTTAAGTCTATTAGGGACTTGCTTTTGACTTGTTGACTCTAAAACCGCAATAAACCCCAATTACACACTAATAATGTAGATTTAGGTCATCAATAATTAGTAAAACCGGGTGGTAAAATGTTTAATAAGTGTTATTACAATTAATAATGCAAGTATTTGTGATTTCACACTACAGTCCTAGTCCCGTTATGTATTAATAAAGGTAATAAATGAATAAAAACTTGTTAGTTTTACTGTATAGTAACTGAATCATTTAGAAATGTCTAATTCTGGCCTATTTTGACCAAAAATAACCCAATTTGTTTATCTTAAAATTAAACATTGATTTCCACTTATTTATTTTTCTTTATTTCCCACAGTTCTTCAGTACCCTCTTCGCACCACTGGGCTTTTTTGCAGACAAGATGGAGAACTTCATGCCCTCTTGCCTTTGGTACCAACTGACGAGAATCTAACTGGAGCTCCTCACATACACACGGACATCCTAATGCAACTCTACTGTATGTGTAGCATTAAATGTGCTAAGAAGCCCATTTGCGTACCGTACTGACAGTAATAAAATGTTTCGACCATTGTCTTCGAGTGTTGCCTCTGTTCTTCTCAGTCGTACCTGCTGTGTGGGCTTTCCACTGTGGGATGTTAGGTCTCAGTGTGTTAGGGCTCCATCTGTAAATTTGTTTCACAAGCATGTTGAATTGAACACTTGTGCCCATGTCTTCATGCCTGACCGCTGATAATCCCATTTACATTTTCCTGCCATGACTAAAGGGAGGGGGGTAGCGAGTGATATAGAGCTGAGGCATCATGCCATAGCAATAGCTGGCAGAACTAGCCGGCCTTGTATATGCTGAGGATTCACAGAGGTAGTAAATCAGGGGAGTGTTTTTAGCAAGTCTCACAAACAACTGCTGGATGTAGCCCTGTGAACTCTGTGCCTTACAGGACCAAACCAGTGAGGCCATTCTCTCCTACCATATATATAGAGTTTGAGAGAGTGCTCTGTCGATTTCAGACTTGAACATACACTTTTAAAAAATGTAAGCTAGCTTCCCAAAACCTCCCTAAACCTCTAAAATAGGCCAAAGATTGTGTTTATTTTGTTTGTGAGTATTTTGTTATTTTTTTCAAATGTGTAAATAGGGAATGTCTTTGGTTGGGGCAAAAAAATAGTCTTCTTAGATGAGGTTTAATACGACATATGATTATTTACAATTTGCAATTTGGCTTTTTAGAATGAAATATGCTGATTTTTTTTTACAGTATACTCTGATTTTATTCACTTGGTTCTAAATATTATAAATATATATTATTTATTATAAATATAGTTTTAACACTGTAGCATAAACAGTAATTCTTCCCCAGTCTTACCGATAATGTTGCTGTCCTCTCGTTTTGTCCTCCCTGCAGGCTGTGATGTTAGCAATCTGAAGAGATTGTAGTCCAGTAATTCTGGTCCTGGAGCCTGGATTTCTGCACAGTTTGCTTGACCACACCTCATTCAATTCACCGGCTAATTGCCAGGTTTAACAGGTCTGTCAGAGCAAAGAATTCAAACTGTGCCTATTCTTGTAGTCGGTTAGCTTCTGGCCTTGCTCCCACTCGCTTACGTCTGTAGCTCGGTAGCTTGTATCTGTATTCTCACCAGTGATTGTAAATACTGGAGGTGATGTGCTGCTGTCCAGGTTCAACACCATCATATTCCCCTGAAGTAAATGTAAAGTAGATAAATATAAGGAGGGTTTTGGATCTATTTTTGTTTTGTTGGATGAGCAGGATTTCCTTTTGAAGGAGACAGCAGTGTTTGAGGTTTAATGGTATGTCAGGTTTGAACTCTACTGAACTCAACTATACCAAGGTAATTATAGTTTGACATTTTAAGGCCACTGGAATAAAAGTTAACAAGAAATACTTTAAGTGGGACTTGGCATGTACTGTGTCATAGCCTTTATCTAGATAGAGCTGATTGGATGTGCTGAGATGTGTATGAGCTAAACATAAGGCCATAAGAAAGAGCACACTAGGTTAAAAAGCATGACTATGATCTTCTGTAAACAAAAAGAGTAAAAACGGGAGAACGAAGGGAAAAGGTACAGGAGAGGACACATGGTTTGGGGTGGCGGGGTTCAAGAATCATCATAATTGTCGATGTACGTGCTGGATCTCACACAGGGATCTATTTATTCAATAATCTGTTTACAAACAAGCGCTATTTCAAGAGGCCAACGTCCCGGGACAACAACCACAACAGACAAGTTGACAAGTGCCTGCAAGGCAGGACGATGTGTATCGTTAGACACCATCACAAGTTTGTTTACAGCAGTCCTGCTAAGGTAGAGGGGGAAATGGAACTTATCTGAAATCTAAGCCTAACCTGGAATGAGATTAAAGTTCCAGAAATGTAACTAAAGTCGAGTCCAGAGGTGTGTTCAGAACAGCCTTCGTTTCCAAACCAAAACAAACTTTATGTCCACCACAAACACTTGGCGAGAAGTGTGAGAATGCCGTGAGCCACAAACATAAACTTTGTTTGATAGTTGGGGTTAGTGTCTATGGTTCTGCTGCCAAGGAACACAAAGTGTCCTGAATGTGTAGAAGACATGTTGATAATAAATGATTGATATAATAATATTTGAAAACAGAAGTTTGGAATGTTTGTTGAAACCGTCTCAAAACTGGAGCCTATTTCCTCAAATCCACTCTTACGCATTGGCCAAGGGTCAGAAGAGAACGGTGAGAACGGTGAGAATGGTGCAAGCTAACAGACAGGCCGCAGCCAAGCAGACCTCGCCCGAATTTGATGGTGCCCATGTGATGGTGAAGCTAATGTTTTCCTTGCAAAAATGATGACTCTGATACCTAGTGAAGATCATCTGTGAAGCAGGGAGTATCTGCCCAAGTTCATCCCTGGATGGCCACAGTTTATCCACACTTGGAAGGACACTTAAAGCATGAACATACACCATGTTATCAAAGCGTGCATCATCAAAGAATGGTTCCAGGAACATGACAGCTAGTTTTTCTTACTTTAGTGGTCTGTGAGCATTTTTGGGATGAAGTGGAAAGGGTATTTCACAGTGAGACTGCACAGCGGTCTCCAGCAATTTGCAGGAAACTGCGCAACACGATGATTTCTGCATAATTACACCCTGCATCTTGTTGAATTCATTCCCAGAATAATTTGTGCTGTTCTTTAGACCAGTAGTGCTCAGTCATGACCCTGCATGTTTAGTGATTTCCCTGCACCAACAGTCCTGATTCAACTAATGAACGAATTAAAAGCCCTTCCTGAAGTGATCTGCTTGTGTCAGAGCAGAAAAACACTATGGCTGCGTCCCAATTCTGTACTACACACTAATGCTATAAGGTATACACTAATCTCAACAGTGTGGGTTTGGCAGATTAGTACCCAAAATAGTACTGTACTAATCTGTTTTCCACTAACAGGAAGTGATGAAGCGTTGCTATCTCAACATATGCCACTGCAAGTTTTCTGTTATCTTGAAGTGTTCAATTATCTGTCCTTATCCACTGTTTTCTATAATAATTGTTCCAGTGTGATTCTTCCAGCTCCTCCATTTCCATTTCACATTGCATTGTGAGATAATGTTGTCCATAGTAACAACACTCAAAAATTGGCTTGGTCTGAGTAAGCATCACGGATATTAGAGTATACTCAACTTTGACAGTTTTATCTACACTTCATACATCACGCATGGCTGTGGCGTTCCAAAAACCACGCCTGAGAACCACTGATTTAGACCTAGAAAGGTCTAAGGCAACATGCTTCTAGAGAGTGTACATACAGCATGCAAAGCACATTTTAATTAAGCTTAAGTTACTGCCTGGATTTTTCAGCACAACAGTCCTCAGTGCAGTTCTGCAGACTAAAACACCTTGTTGGTGAGAGAGGTTAATGGAGAATGGCTAGACTGGATGGAGCTGACAGAAATGCTACATTAGCTCAGAACACTCTATGAGCAGAAAGGCATCTCAGAATCACCCTTGAGGTGGATAGGGTACAGCAACAGGGGACCCTGTCAGGTTCCAGTGGGGTTACAGTGGGTAAAGGCTCACTACAACTGGACAGTTGAAGACTGTAGCCTGAGAAAGTAGCCTGGTTTGATGAATCTCAATTTTACACAGATGGTAAGGGTGGAAGTTGGTGCCAACAGCATCCATGGACACAGCCTGCCTTGTGACAGCAGTCCAGGCTGGTGGAGGTGGTGTTACGGTGTGGGGAATGTTTTCTTGGCTCCATTTGGGCCTGTTAATAGTCGTCACTTGAATGCCAAAGACTATTTGTTGCTAGCCATGGACATCCATTCATGGCCAGAATCTTCTAATGGCTACTTCCAGTATGGTAATGAACCATGTCACTGTATTCCTCAGTGGCCTTCCCAGTCACTGGATCTAAAACCAGCAGAACACCTTAGAGATGACGTACAACAGAGATTCACAGCATAAGACTGAACTGAAGAAATATGCAGGAATTGTCTTGTGGTATCTTGGTATGTTGCATCATAGCAGGTCCTTGTTCTGAAAGTTGAAATTATTGTTCCAGGGTCAGCGCAGATGTGCCCAGCTGTTCATATGACTCAAAACAGGACCCATTAGACCCCCCATAGAGGTTACCCTCTTCCATCTCTCCATGGTCAAGTTCCAATGCCTGTGTGTTCCACTGAAGGAGCTTTCATCGGTGGACAGGGGTAAGCATTGGACCTCTGAAGCACAATGGCCTACCACAGTCTTAATCCTTAAGCATAATCTAAGCCTCACACTATAGGTGAGGCTATAATTAAAGGTCTATGAATGTCTTGACTGTAGTTTCTCAGGGCCTTCGTTCAGCACTGGAAACACAGAGAGAGTTGCATTCTTGCCAGCTGACTCACCAGATAAGAGTTTTTATGTGTTAATCCCATACCGCCAGCCTGGTAAGCTCTGTCTGACAGCAGGCGTGCTAACGCTCCCAGCCGCTCACCTCTGGGAGCCATTCTACGCTCGGCTCCAGAGGTCATGTATACATTACACTAAACTCCCCAATAAATCTGCCCTCAGGACCAAGTGCTGGCACTGACCGGCAGAGCCATAGACTGCAGCCACGAGAGGGAAGCACAGAGTTTCCCCCAGAGGCCAGGATGGTGGGATATCATAAAAATAAAAAAATTGTAAATGAAGTGAACATTCACATATGATATGGCATCCACAAAACAAATATGGGTGCTAAAGGTTTTAAAATGACCAACGTTCATAGACACGTCAGTTTGACAGGGTAGAGTTGCACCCCAGCTGGCCACCAACTTTGATAGAAGTTATTCTCAGGTTGGTATGTAGATGCCAAAAACATCTAATGGACAACAGCTAATGCCGTTGTCAATTAACATAGAATAGTAATGATAGCTGACTGATGTTTTGTTGGATTTTAAGCTGAAGTTAAAATCCAACGTCTTCCAAACATCATAACAACATCATATTGAATTAAAACACCAACATTTAGTTGTGAGGTATGGTGATCAAAACCCAACATCTGCTAAACTTTATAACTGTAATGTCCACACAAGAAGCAATTCTACTGTTGTTAGACAATGATATGTTATTGGTTTGAAGTCACATTATGTAAAAATTCAGTTTTCTGGAAAAAAACAAAACAAAACAGGAAGTGTAATCCACACTTTAAGCCACCACTAAATGACACTCTTTTCACATGCATTTGCTGACAAGCTGAGAGATTTTGTAATATTACAGGGTTTTAGACATATATGCCATTGTCCTGCTCACTTCTCTAGAGTTACATAGTGCAGTTTCTGGCATGCCAAGTGGCAATGATTTTGAAGCTGATATTTTAAGGTTAAAATGTTACATAATGTTGCTTTAACATCTGTGTAGCATTGGAGCTTGACATCAACCAGTTGTTGGTTTTTGACAGATATGTGACTTTGATTTCCAACCAAAATTCAACATCTGTACAACAGTTGGTTGTTAATCTTAAACTGATTTCAATTTTCAATTTGCCAACATTGGAGTTCAACCTCTTTCTGGCATCAAATTGACCTCCGGTGCCTGCTGGCTACAGTCGTCTTCAGTTGACACAAAACCTCGACAGAGAAAATGTTCTAAATTTAACTTTCAGTCAAATATAACTCAAATTCCAATCACAGAACTAAATCCTCATTTATCTTCACCTCAAAACTCCATCAATCTCCTCAACTAATGAAATTGGACATGTAGGGTCGCTTGATTCATAAGCGTTCGCGGAATAGCAGTAAAAAAGCACCATAATATCGCCAAGAAAAAGTGTGAATTCCTAACTATATGACAAGGAACAGAATGTTATGTTTGGCTGAACTGAGAACGACTGGATGGTTTTCCGTCTAACAAGATTATTATCTAGCGCAAAAGACTACGAGGACCACACACACTTGGTACAGCAGGGAGACGATCATGTGATTAATGTACACGTTGTCCCTTTAATGAACGGTTGTTAATGTCACTTGGCTCGAGAACCTCTGAATGACACTCAAGACCTGAGCTTTCAACCAAAACGTCTCGACTTTGTCAGTGGGGTCTTACTTAGGGATTAGTGCGTTAATTGAAATGGTAGGGTTTTATGTTTAGGATCATGCGTAAATTTCATCACCGACCACACAGTATCAAGGGGGCCATTTTACAATGTTCGAAAGTAAACACAGTCTGACATGTTTTCTTCAACTCTTTCTCAACACTGAACGTTTTCCTTTGGCAAGAAGAGGTGTGAGGAACTGTTGAAGGGCAGAGAACATTATTAAACTGGCTGTGGGACGTTTTTGACATTCCAACACTGGAAAAATGTATCTTTGGATGAATCCTGAGAGTAAAATGAAACAACACTAACCTAGCTATGAGTCTTTATTAGATTTTTTCAATATTTGAGCATTTGTAAGGGACAGAAATGCATTTGTACAACTATAAGATATGTGGTGTTATGTAATGTTATGAGACCAAAACACATTTTTCTTTTTAAAGGTTATTAAAGGTAACGTTAATATTTAGTTTGAGAGTCACAGACTGATGTCATGATACATGAACATGATACAAAAATGGGAATGGGAAGTTGTAAGATGTAATAATTTAACTGTTGTGGGCTTATATGTCTGCATTACGACTTCATATGTCATGCATATTTTAATTATGTATTATATTATAATAGATACACACAAAATCAACATCCATTAATAGACCATGCCTTAGCTTTGTTCCGCCCTCCATTTTCCAAAGCACTCCTTTGTTCATGACAGCATAACCAATGTCAGTACAAGCCCCCCCACCCCTACCCTCCTTTACCTGACAAAGGTTCAAGTTGCCTTAGATTAATGGCACCATCATTTTGGACATGCATTCTCCGACCAGCATGCCAAAAGCCTGACTTCGCACTCGCTCATCCATCTTAACAGCAGATTTAGCAACAACCATGTTGTCACACCAAAGGTACTCGTTTGGCCCAGCAAAATGAATGCTAGACATGCTGCCCTGGCTATTTTTACTGCTCTGGTCCGGTGAGCTATCTCTTTTTTATTTAGCAGTGATTTGACAGTTTGCATCATTTGTACCTAAGCACATAAGAATCGGGGCCAGTAACACATATAACATTTAGCGAAAGAAATGATCCACAGTTCAGTGACGCTTGGATCAAGTCAAAGTAGTCATAACTTTCAGTGCAGTCACGAGTTTAAGAGTTTGAAAGGAAACCAGGACTATGCTTTTTACATTTATTGTATTTATGGCAGGCACATGCAGCTATAGGAGTCATTTCCCTGCAATATTGCACTTTCCCTTGGCATTAAAATAAAGCTGCTGCAAATGGTTCTTTGAGTGATGCCATAAAAAAAACTGCTCAGATTCCACTAAAGGCCTCCGGACAGCACATTACCCCTCACCCCTGAGCAAGACAACCCAAAACATGCCACAATTAAACTATTGGCTTTTCCAGGTTCCAGGTTGAGGTTTCACCTGACTTAAACCACCTGCTTGCTGCTGCATGTCCACCTCAGTGCCAAGTGTCCAGTATCTACTTACTGTAACAGGACTTTCTTCAAATGATGTGCAGTCTTAGAGCAGATACTAAGATACTGAGAAAGAAGTGCTTATACACCAATCAACCATAACATTAGCACCACCTACCTAATATTAAGTAGGTCCCCCTTATGCCATTACAACAGATCTGACGATTTGAGTATTGGACTCCACAAGACCTCTGAAGGTGTCCTGCGGTATCTGTCACTAAGACGTTAGCAGCAGATCCATTAAGTCCTGTAAGTTGTGAGGTGGCACCTTACAGGACTTAGGTGCCCATGACCCTGTCGCAAGTTCACCTTTTGTCCATTCTCTTGGTAGGTACTGACCACTGCATACCAGAAAAAACAACAAGGCCTGCCTGATGTTTTGGAGATGCTCTGACCCAGTCGTCTAGCCATCACAGTGTGTTTGACAATTGTCAAAGGGGCTTAGATCCTTAAGCTTGCCCATTTTTTCTGCTTTCAACACATCACCTTCAAGATTTTACTGTTGCTGCCTAATATGCATATCTCTCCTCTTGGCAGATGCCCCTGTAGATAAAAATGGTCAGTGTTTTTTACTTTACCTGTTACCTGGTACTAATGTTATGGCTGATCTGTGTATATAAACCATGTTTCAGTGTTCAGTCTTTAAAGGGACACAAAATCTACAACATGACAAATGAGGGCGTACCGACAAGTTAGTCTTTGGTCTAGATATTTTGTGTATTTTTCCAAGTCAAATATATCAAAATAAATTCCTTACAGGAAAAGATTCTGAAGAAATACAGCTGTAGTATTGTTTCACAATAGATATGCTGTGTTCTTCAACATACAAAAATGAGCTCCTTCAGCAGATGTGTTATTGATATTGGATGAATCAGGTCTATTTCCATGTGCCATGAGGAGTAGTGGAGAACATCAGTCCATTTTGAGCTGTTCTTGTAGATGTCCTTGGTGCCCTGTCCCATCTCCAGTGTCAGGTTCTTTTAAAAGTAATCTCAGTTAGCTGGACCAACTTTTTAGAGTCCATTTTTTTAAACAGAGCATAGCAAATGCTGACGTTCATTCTTGTCAAACAAGTCTTCACAACAAATTAAGTGTTAAGTATGTAAGTTAACACGACTTTTTTTCCATAGTTTAAAGCAGTGCGCAACCAGTTCTAAGTTCTGATCAGAGGTCATTCAACCACGTCAACACAAACCACATATACAACATACTTTCTCATGACATCCAATGACTAGCAAGATTCCAGGCTCGGCAATAGCTTCACCTTTGCTCTTTTGCCACGGAAGTCCAACAAGGTTCAAGGTTCTGCTGGTGGGGTTCAGGAAGCTGGGGCCGTGCACCCTGTGATGCAGTGTTCCACGTGAAAAACCTGAGAAGATAAAACTCGGAAGTGATTGGCCACGTCCATGCCAGTCAAGTGAGATCCAGCCAATCGGGGCGCTTATGTGGCTTGCAGGTGTGCACGTCCACGGTGTCTTCACAGTCTCTGCATTCCACCGCGCAGCACCACTTAAACTTGCACTCGCATTTGCTGACCCGTTTAACTCGCGTGGTGTCGTATCCGCGGCCGCAGCACATGACTTCACAGCCGTCCATGCCCCTGGATGATTTGTTGCACACCCTCCCTGCGGTGCCCAAAGAACCTGAAACAGAGATCAGCAAGAGGATTAATTAATGTCAAATCCACTGTTCTCAAATCAGTCAGGGAGCGTACCTCATTATCAGTGTCTGAAAATTGATAGGCCAGGGGTATCCAGCATTCTTAGAAGGCCTAAATCCATAGTTGTTTGAGCAAGAATATCACCAAACTGTGCTGGGCCAGAACTGGCCATCCTTTGGACAGGCTGTTCAGAGGTGTCTGGGTTGTAGTTCTAGAGGCTCGTTGTCTTTGCTAAAGTCTATGAATCAACCTTATTTCCAAGAATGAGAGATTTACGAGCACCATTTTCGTCCAGTCAGGATGAGGTAAGCTAAGCAAGTAACACTTCTTAATGCTTGGATTCAAAGCTTCTACTTCTTAATGCAGTATTTCTAATTTGCTCTTTTTCCATCACACCACAGCTACCCAACAAAGAGACCATTAGGCTGAAGTCTCTGTGATCGTTTTCCCACCTGCTGTTCGATCCATAAGGCAATAGTCTGGAGAGCTTTCCACGTACACCAGGTCATTTTTGGTTGTTCCTTTGAAGTTCCTGTCAGCAGCCATGAACCCTGTGCCATCCTGGTTCATGGTGACCTCCACTGCTGTGTTGTACTTCTTCCTCAGGTAGTCTCCAGTACGGCGAAAGTCTGACATGGCTAGCCAACATGTCCGTAGAGCACAGGACCCGCTGACTCCATGGCACTTGCACTCCAGCTTCATGAATCGCTTCACTGCCTATGGGAAGCAAACATCCGCCGATCAATATCTCTACACTGCAGTAGAGCACTTTAATGTTTGACTGGATCAATATATATATGTATTAGCATCATCGCAAGACTTTTTTTTTTAGATTCAGCTAATTGTATGGACAGAAAGCAAGGGAGAGTATGTAATGTCTGCAATGCATTGTAATGCATTTCTGTTAAAGGCTTTCTCTAGATTTTGGCTTAATATAACTTCTCAGAACAGAGATTAAGCCTAGTCCAATATTGTTTTTATTTTGTTGAACAATTTCCCATTTAAAATGCTGTGTAGCCCAGGACTAGGCTTAACACCTGTCTGCGAAATAGGCCCAAAGTGCTTTAGTATGTTTAACAGCAGGCAGTACAACATTAACCCTGGCCCTGGAGTACCCCTGCTCTGCATATTTTGGTGTATCTCATCATGCTCACCATTATCACCCTTTTATCCTCACCATTGGTCTAACCAGGATTATTTAAGCCCAATTCCAAAAAAATAATGCCACATCTGATAAGGAACTTTTAATGGATGAAAGACTGACAGTGTAATTTGCTTGTTTACTCCCTATTTATGGCCATAATAATTATTAGTGCTGTCAATCGATTAAAAAGTGTAGTCAAATTATCACAAAAATGTTGTGTAATTTATCACAGATTAAAAAGGTTTATTTAAATATTATATCTCAGTGTAGTTTTGAGAGCTCAAACATGACAAAGCTTGGACACAGAAGCTTTAATGGAGAAGAAGATTTTTAGAGATAAATAGATGGATTAAGTGAGCTATAGAGCAGCAGCTGTGTGTGTGTAAGAGAGAGAAAGAAAGGAGTGAATTATAAGATTTAATCAGCATAAAACATGATCTACCTTTTGAACTCATTAGCAACACTGTGTTTACATTGCTAAATAATTACATCAGCTATACTTCTTATTTAGCCTACCACTGGACAAATAAGTAAAGAAGTAAAGAAGTAGTAAAGAATACACATTTTGATACATACATGTTCTAATATATTTTATATATACAATTTAAATTGCATTTAAATCATCATTTAAGATATTAAGACAATTAAAACAATAAATATATCATGTAGCAGGTTGTGAAGCATCAGTTTCAAACCAGTTCCCATGGATGAGATGTGGAGATGAGTTACCATGGATGAGATGAATAAGAGGGAGATAAACAGACAACAGGAATGCCTGTGTAGTGTTGATGGAAACTAACTGGTGAGGTATGTTGTTAAGAAACTGGATCTCTCTGTGAGTCATGGGTGTAAACCTGTGTCAGTATCTATATGAGGGGCCCAAGATTTTAGCCATGGGTGCAACTGCCCCCCTCTGCACCCTGCAGGAGTTACGCCACAGATGCTCACCATTCTGCCACAGCGGTTATTGTGCAGGTTCATCAGAGCTCGGGCATCTTTTACCATCCTCTCCCTGGCATCCACAAAGGCCTTGGCAAACTTGATGCCATAGTTGATGTTGTCGCTACAGCCACCCCAGTCAAAGTCGCCCATTTCGTCACTGGCTCGCCCTCTCTTGTGGGTATCACAGCTGCAGATCTTCAGCTCCCCCTGGCTGCAGGCTCTGGTGATGGCATAGACCACTCCCGCAGAGGAGATTGCATACACAAACGCTGCTTCGCGGCTGCCTGGAGGGGGAGAGCATAATTAGCTATAATAGAAATGAATGACTGTAAGAACTATAAGAACTGTAACATTCAATCCAGCTTAGATCTCAAAGTCCTTCCACTGAATCATCTAATGTAGGTTGGTTAGCTTATACATATATAAGCTAACCACTATCCACACTTGTGCTTATGGTTCCACACTTGCACATGTGATATGAACCATGAACTAACCATCATCCTCTCAGGTTTAAGCTCTTGGCTTTCTGGGCCTGTCTGAGTACGGGAGGCCACCCTGGAGCTTCCTACCATCAGACTGATTCAGACCAACACTTCTTCACCTTCAGTTCTCTGGATGATTGCACTCGCAGCCCTGAGGTGTGTTTTTCCCCTGCAGCGGAGAGCACAATGACCCCCATTTCCCTCATTTTTCATCCTCCCGCTTACGCACTTAGCCAAAACAGAGGGTGATATGTCAAAGACGGCAGCTTTGTCTGTCTGCCAGAGTCATCTTCACAAATATTTACATCTCCTATTACTGTTTATACATCAGCCGTGCAGAGCCCCCCTTACTCGCCACTTGTATTTGGAGAATATCCACTCTCTCTCAGACTCTCTCCCACTCTTGGAAAGCTGAGAAGCGTTGGCTCACCCCCCCACCCCCCCTCACTAGACTTGCTACAGTGTATTTATAAGCAGTATATAATGGATCCCTGAATATATACAGATTATTTATATCAGTGTTATCCACGTCTTATTAACGTGCTGCGAAGCGCACTATAAATAATGGCAGAACGTACTGCGGAGCATGACGCGGCCGAACACAGTGTGGTCTCGCTCCAGTGTGCTGCAGTTCCAGCGGTGGTGCCGGAACTGGTGCTGGCACTCACGAATCCACTCCTTGGCTCCCTCACCGATGGATTGCATCAGGTCTGGGTGCCGCTGGCACAACTGCCGCTGCTTGTTGACTAGGCCTGGAATGTTGTCGCATATGACCCTGGCACCCAGTGCACCGATGTACCTGAGGATAAAAGAAAAGAATAGCCACAAAAACGTTAGTCTATGGGTCCGCCAGATGAACTGCTACTGAAATGACATCAACAATCAATATTCCAAGCACATGGAGGTATAATCTGATCCAGAAATTGGTCAGTTAAAGCATGTTTGGTTTCTGAATTTACACTGTTTACACTGAAACTACGGGCAAATGTAGCTAACAAGAGCTAGATGTCGTCTATTAGCATTAACACCAAATTGACTTCTTATGTGGTTTCTAACACAATATATACTGTTATCCAAAGGCATGGGAGAGAGCTGGATTTTATGGGGGCTGTAAGTGAGTTCTAAAAGCTCACTGGATCAAATATGAATGGGAACACTCAACATGGCTCCTGACTTCCAATAAAAATAGTCAGGTAACTTGTTACTTAACTCACAGCTAAGTAAAAGTCAGACTCAAACTCTGCTGGGAATTGAAGACTAGCTATTGCTAGCTACACTATATGGATAAAAGAATTAGGACACACCTGCTAATCATAAAATTCAGGTGTTGCATTCAGTCCCATTGCCACATGTGTACAAAATCAAGCACCTAGCCATGCAGTCTGCCTTTACACACATCAGTGAAAGAGTGGGTGGCTCTAAAGAGCTCACTGAATTCCAGCATGGTTCTGTAATATGATGCCACTGTTGATGAAATTTCTTCCCTCCTAGATATTCCACCATCCTCTGTGAGTGCTATTATTGAAAAGTCCAAGCGTTTAGGAACCAAAGGAACTCGACCATGAAGTGGCAGACCATGTAAAGTTACATGGAGGTAACTGAGGAGCGGGACCAACTCCATATTAATGTATATGGATTTAGAATGGGATGTTGTTAAAAGCTCCCGTAGGTGTAGATGTCCCATTTCTGTCCATACAGTGTATCTTACTAAGCTAAGTATATATAATATAAACATGTACTATATGTCCATTATTTGTTTGTGGACGCCCCTTCTAATGAATGCATTCAGCTACTTTAAGTTGCACCCATTGCTGACATGGATGTGCAAAAGCACACACACACACAGCTTGTCCAGTCCCTGTAGAGAAGTATTGCCAATGGAATAGGACTCTCTGGAGCAGATAAACATGAACCTATTGACACCATGCCTAATGCCAGGCGTGGGTTAGAGGGCTATAAAGCCCCCACACTCATTGAGTGGAACTGTGTCCTTGGAATGATGGTGCGCCACACAATATTTTTGGAATGGGATGGAGAGTTGGGGATGAGATGGGGTGGTGATCATCCAGCATCCTAACCTCACTAACTCAACTAACAAAATGAAAGCCTGTCCTAGACAACAGAGGCAGTTACCTCAACCAAGCAGCATACATTATTTAAATACCCTTAATTTTAGAAGAAACAATGAGAGAGCAGGTGTCCCAATGCTTAGCAATTGCCATCTTGAAGCCTGAAGATGACTGAGATATTGTTCATTGAAGGCTTTACATTTTGCTTGGCCTAAAACATACTTGTCAGAAAGGAAGGGATTTGTAAATTGTGAGATGGTTTGGACCTGCAGTTTGCACAATGCTAACAGGTGGCTTGAAGCTTCTATTGCGTAATAGCTAATTTAGCTCCAGAGCAAAACTAAAGAAGCAAATATCAGGCGTCAAATACGTCTTCCCTGATTGACTACATGGTTTCTGAGCAGTGTTTGACTGGGAGGCTATACTAAAATCAGGCCATGGGTGGTAAATTGGGGATTACAGTATCCTCCAACTGACCCCTTCACATCTACCACACACACACAGAGTGCAAAGTTTATGCTGTGCTCACACAGCCTTGTCTCCTTCCCGGATCTCATTATCCAGTCAGTCGTAGCCGCGTTTGTACGATGGCGCTCAGATGAACCCACGGCACAGTTTCCACTCCTCTTATGGACGTCCCTGTCCCTATCACACACACACACACACACACACACACACACACACACTACTCCACAAGACTTATCCTTCTCACCAGCAAGCAGGGAGGGCCTGCTCTGCAAGGCTGCCCTGTTTATCCTTCATTCACACACGCACACTCTGCACTGCAAAAGACTTCAGCCGCATGTGTCTGGAACTGGGAAAGACTAACGCCTCTGAGACAGAAAAGCACTGCGTGTGAACTGATTGCTGTGATGACAACAATCCCCATAACTGTATAAATTACTGTAGGAATGGAGAGATATTTATCACTACAGCTCACGCGTCTTTGGGCACGTCACCATAGGTGTCTTACCAGCTAAACCTCATGCCGGTGGGTAGCAACTCCCTTATGTGGGGCATGGGGGCCCATCTGCCCATTCATGAAACAGGTAGGATGTGGCTTCCTGCTCGGTTGAGACAGAAGATCATATTCACGTTGTTGAGGGAGGGGGGGGGGGGGGGTCCATTCAAAGAATCTAAAATTGGGTAGACTACTGAGACTTGTGTTGTTTACACAGCTGTAGGCCGCAAAGCAGTCGGCTCCAGTGTGGTAAGATGTTGGACTGTGTTGATACTGCTACCACTGAGACATGATGGAGGGCCCACGGACGCTGCAATTAGTGACAGGGAAAAACATTTAATTGAGAAATCTCGCAATGTTTCATCACATCTGCAGTTACGAAACCGACAAGTGTAGAGGAGCTGAAAGGCAATAACCCGCGACCAAACTGAGACAAAGTCTATGGCCCTGAACAAGAATGTCGGACGAGTTAACACATTACAGCCGAGCATATTTTACAGCACGCCTCGGCTTTCGCTTCTATTTTCAACATTTCTGTTTCACTTTTACGTCCCAAAGTAAGGCAGGTTGCTGCGCTGCTTCAGCAGTTTCACACAGGGCCAACTGCTAGTTGCTGAAGGTCAGATCTCAACCTAGTTAATAATCTTTATTATTTAGATATTAATCTTTATGTTCTTATTATGATCAGTGTCAGAGTTAATCAGTCATTCATTCAAGTTACTAATAATAAGCACATAATGAATAATGAATGAATGAATATGAATAATGAATAATATCTGAATAATAAAGATATTAAAGATTCAGTAGCTTCTATGAGTTAGTCAGTAATTAGAGGGAGGAGCTAGGAGCTCAAAGGTTAAATAAAGTGAAGTGATGCAAAATTAATATGATAATTCTTTACCTCAGAACAATTTAATGAATATCCAGAAAATTGTTAAAGACTAAATGTGTTTTTTTCTGCAATAAAATCAGCTGTGAAATTTATTTAGAAAAGTTAGAAGGAAAGATTTCCATGGGAAAGCTATAATTTGATCATTGTAAAGGTTGGGTAGTTAAATAATCAGCACCTTGTGAATCAGAGGTCCTGGTGCTCTTTAGTGTAAGTCTTTGAAACTTTCATAAATGCCTGAATTTTAAAATGCCTTGGCTCAAGAATATGTCTTAGCAGAGCTGGAGGATATATCATCCATACAAGCATACTGTAATACTGACATACTGTGAAAATGCTCTGCATTTGTAGCAAAAGTTCAGCAATATATTTAATCGATGATAGATAATGATCTTTTAACAGTTCAATAAAATAATACATCTATAAAATAATAATAAAAAAAAACATCTGAAGATGCACAGACCAGTCAAAATAAGTAATATCAGGTTTAAAAAGACCTGTCCTGGCATCTATATTAACGCAAACCTAATATATATATATATATATGATCTGATACCATGACACCATCATATGTTAAGTAGATACTGGCATGTTCTCAGGACTGCCCAGCACTACTGCTCAGCTGAAGTTTATTAGATTCAGCCCTTTTTTAATCACAATCTTATCAAGAAGTAATCTCTCAAGAGATAGATCAAAATCCACACATTCTTGCACAAGTTTGCTTGTTTTGACAGAAGAAATGACAGAATTTATGATATGTGGGTGAACTGACTGAAGAGGCCAAACCCAAGTCTCCTCAGATTTGCTTTACCCAGACTAAAGCAACACAGGCCCACCAATCTCTACGTACAACCTGGCAGGTCTTTACAGTTTACTGACACACTAACACACACACAGGGCTATAAGAGCAGAGTTTATTTCATGTGTAGGTAATCTAAGGTGATTAGCTCGTGCTAACGGTTCATCAGAAAGCGCAGGTTAGCAAGTGCATGAGCTGATGGTCTAAGAAGGCTGGAGTTTACACAGAGGTTGAGGAAACACTTACCACCAGGAGGAATCCACCCGCGGGCTGAACATGAGCAGTAGCAGGATGAGTGGAAGGTAAATCCTCTGGGCAGTGGCGGTGGATGTAAAGCCTGGAGAGCGACCCCGAGCTGAAGCAGCAGCACACCCGGCTTTACCAGCAGCTCCCATCTCGGGTTTAGTGAAGAAGATCTTTTACTTTCCTTCCCTTCAAATGAATACTTTTCATCCTCCAGGGTCCTTCCTCAGCCTACCTGTCCATTATGTCCTTTATGAAAGGACAAAAAAAAAGGAGTCCAGTGCCCTGTCTGGAATAAACCCTGCTATCCAAATCCAACTGCAGCTCCTCTCCCAAGCAGAGCCCTCTGTTCCCCTCAGAAGCGCCTGTTCCCGCTGGGATGGAGTGAAAGTGCGCTCAGAGCAGATGACTGAGTGCAGTACAGTATTTGAGCTCCAGCATCAGAGGCAGAGGGCTGGGAGCATGTGGGAGGGAGCGGGGCTCGGTGTGTGTCCCTCATTGGACGGGGTCAGTGTTCAGTGAGGATGGGGTTGTGAATGAGTTTGTGTCAAGAGAGATTTCCTGATGCTATCAGAGATAACATCGACCCTGAAACACACCTAACACTGACCATACACCCACTGACCACTGAAATGTGGGCAAGGTTATACTTGTTATTATTAATAAAATTATTATTAATAATAATATTGTTATTATTATTATTATTATTATTATTATTATTATTCTTAGTAGTAGTAGTAGTAGAAGTAGTAGTAGTAGTGGTAGTAATCTAATAATCTAATAAACATCTAATAATAATAATAATAATAATAATAATAATATAATACAGATATAAATAATAATAATCCGATTACTACAACTACCACCACCACTACTACTACTACTACTACTACTAATAATAATAATAATAATAATTATTATTATTATAATTATAATAATAAATCATATAACTACTACTAGTACAAGTAATAATGGTCACCATCATATTACTACTACGTATTATTTATATTACTATTATTATAAAATACTAATAATCAAAGACTTTTGAATTTGAAATCAAAAGATGAACATGAGGCGACAGGTTAGATTTCTTCCCAATAATTGCATGTGTTAAATGAACATGGCATCTTTAGTTTGAATCCAACCATTTTCTTCATGCGAGCAGTTGTTGCCCAGATGTGCCCTGTCAGATTAACTGTATAAACAGTTAATAGCTCTGAATGTCTCCTCTCGTTCTGAGCCCTGGGTTTCACCAGTGAAGGCTGTATTTGCTGTTAAAAAGGATAAACCAACACGAAGACCAGAGAGCTGACTATGGGAGAAAAGCAAGCCATTTAGAGGCTGAGAACAGAAGGACAATCAGAGCCATTGCACAAGCCATGCAATCCAACCATTTGCAATGGAATGCTGCAAAAGAAAGGAACCACTGGTGTACTTAAAGCCAGACATCAAACAGGTCAGCCAAGGACAACCTCAGCAGCTGATGATTGTGAGAGCTGTGAAGAAAAACTCAGAAACAGCATCAGCATGTGACATCCCCAGCAATCTCTACAGGGCAAGGGTGAAGTTATCACAATCCATCTTTTCATAGGAGAGATCAGAAATATACAGGCTGTGATAAAGATGCAAACCACCCATCAGGAGACCAGACAGGGATTTCCATAGACACAAGTTTAATGGAGAGGTGAGACCAAGATTACCTTCTATCAAAGTTCTGGAAAGGCCAAAGTGTGGGGTAAGAAAGAATCTGCTCATCTGTCAAACACAATGGAGGTAGTGTCATTGTTTGGGCTTGCATGTCTGCTTCTGAAATGGGCTCACTGATCTTTATTGATGATGTACCTTATGGTGGTAGCCAGGGGCACTGCCAAGGATTTTGGACCACATGAAGAGATAACACACTGGATCCCACAACTCTAGCAATTCTGCCAATTCGGCCCCTGTCAGACACAGGCTCATAGAATCGTCCTAACTCACCCCAAACCGCCACCCCCATACGGTGCCCCTGGTGGTAGCACAGGACTTATTTCAGAGGTCTAAAAAAACTGTCTGCCAATCTGTCTTCCAGTTTACAAACAATCATAGGCAGGGGAGTCCTCATGCAGTATAACAATGACCTAGGAACATTGCCAACACAAGAAACAGAGGACAGGCCAAGTTAATAACCAGTCCTTGAATTATAACTGAGCAGAAGTACCGACTAGCTTAAGCATTCAATCTACTGACATAAGTAGTAATAGGCGTCATGTTGTTAATAGTAATGAACACAGATAAATAGCTTTGTACATATACGTCTCTCAGGCCTATAAGACATTTGCACAGCACAGTCCACGTGTGTTTAACCCACTGAAGCTAATCAGTAAGTTACATCCATTAAAATAAGATATAGTCTGACATGAGTGTGAGGTAGCCGGTGACACTGATGCCATTCTATGTATTCTAGCACTGTGTTTGTCTGGGTATCAACATGCCTAGAGCAGCTTATACAAGTCTATATTTAGTGCAATGAATACATTCTCTTTGAAGATGGCTGACATTGCTCATTTATTTCGGGATGTGACATTGTCATTCTACATAATCACCCGAGCCGCGCCGGTGTTAGTAGGCATATGTTCTGCTTTACACACAATAAAGTTATGCAAACTACAAAATAAGGGACTTTAGAAAGGTCGTAGGTCATGGAGTGTCTAAAACCGGGCTGGACATTTATACCCACCATATTTTGAGGTATTTTTGCACGTTTGGAAACATGAAACAGTGATTAGTGAAAGGGCAAAACTCAAAAAGCACACACACAAAGGAAATGTGCCAGTAACGGTTAACAGGACGTCCTCTGAGGTTACACAACTGTTAATTTGGTGGTTCGGTTTCTGTAGGCCTGTTCGCTTGTGGCCGACTCTTAGTCTGGCCACTTGCTAGGCTGTAGATTTTACTGTGACATCTCTATGACAAATGGTTTTGTGAGGCAACTGGGACATGGTAGCCCTTTAAAACCGCAGGAGGTGTCTGGCTACAGCGGGATGAGATGTTCTAGAAGCTTCCAGTAATGCTTTTTGCAAGGAATCGAAATTCAGATGTTTCGCATTGTCTTTTCCGAGCGTTCTCGTTAAGAGCTCTAACCTCAGTAATCTCATGCTGTGTGTGTCCTTTCTGAAGTGCTGAAAGGCCATTACAATTCTTCTGAGGTTGTTAGCTGTGTTTAAAAATGACCAGACTCGCTCATTGCATCATAACATAGAGTTCAGTTATTTGGCTTTGTAATCACACCAGTATGATTGTCCACTCCAGGGACAGGCCAGGAATGAACACACTGGCGGAGTCGTACTCATCAAAGGACTAGCTGGGGAACAGGGGTTTGTGGCTGGGACCGATGTCAAATTATTCGCAGGATACAACCTGCTGTGCTAACCCATAGAGGCTGTGGTCTGGCTATTAGTTCACCATTGTAAAAATGCCACATTGAATTAATGTCAAGTCCCACAGGATCTTGATTTGATGGTAACCTCACGTTTTGGGGTAAACACAGGAATTCTGAGCTCAAGGAATTATTTGAGAATGAGGAAACCCAGCTAGAAAGAAAATTGCAGAGACAAGCAACAACACTGCAGTGGAATTTGGGGAAGGGTGGCGTGTTTTAAATCCAAGAATTTAAGTTATTTTGTTTTTAGCAAATCGAAAAAAAATATATACGACAAATGAGGACTTAGCTGTTATCTATAAAATTGGGGCATTGTGAAAGGGGAACAGATTTTTTTCTAAAAGTGTCTGCGTAATTCAGTATAAATCAAGGAATAAATGTAGTTATAAAGAACGGTTTGGTGTGAAATGGTGAATTGTTGGGGTTGGGGTTGTGATAGCAATATTTGACCTCAGTTTACTTTTTGGCCTTGCACCACAATGTTTGTGGACACCCTTTCTAATGAATCCTTTCAACTATTTTAAGTTTTACCCGTAGCTGACACAGATGTGCAAATGCACACACACAGTGTGCACACAGTCCCTGTAGAGAAATACTGCCAATGAAATATGACTCTCAGGAGCATATTAACATGAACCTATTGGCACCATGCCTAGTGCCTGTGATCTCTGGAATGATGGGTGGTGCTCCATCCAATACTATCCAACATCCTGACCTCACTAACACCTCCAAAAATTCCTCCAAAGCCTATCTTGGACAGTAGAGACCCTTTAATACCCTTGATTTTGGAAGAAACAACAAATGAGCAGGCGTCCCAATATTTTTTCCATACAGCCTATCTCAAAACTGCTGTGAGGCGTCTCAGGCACTCGTCAGTTTATCCATAAACATTTCCTTTAATACGCTTTAGTGTTGTAGCTTTTAGAGGCACATTTATCCAGAACAGTGCATTTCTCACCAAACTACTGTGATTGACTTTGTTTACCACAGTGATTTCATTGTGCAAAGTAAAGGTAATCAGCTAAAACCTATTCTGAAGGCTGAATATGCCCAGATATGGACAACAGAATGTCCCACAATGTCAAACACCACATAATCAAGTCTGTGTAAGCTACCATTACCTGTTAACTACATTAGCCCTTTGGCTCCAGTGAAGAATTGAAGAATCAACCTTTGACATTAAGAGGAAGGTTTGTACAGCTGACTTCTCAGCAAACTAGCACTTTAACCCTGCAGTGAAATGATAACCCTGCAGGTCCACATGTCATGGCTGAACCCACGACTAACAATAAGGCCACAGATCACGCTAACTCTCAGACATAAGCTGACCCTCAGTAAATTTTCTTCTGGCATCTAGACTCAGACCTCAGATCAGTGATAGTGAAGCATGTTAAACATCACATAATCCAGAGGAACTACCCAAGCTGGACATTAACATGCTATGGGCATGTCTTCCTGTTCCCTACCCAAGAACCGGTGCTCGCAGCATCGTGTGAGGGAGGCATTGGTGGAGGCCAGGCATGCGTCTCTGTTGGCCTCACAACCCCGACCCACTGTCCCCAACAGGAATGTTAATTGGTTAAAGCCAGCAGAGGAGGAGACCACATCTTAATAGATGAGGTCTACAAAGAAACCATCAAGTCAGCGAAAAAGGGTGGTGCTTTAAAGGAATATACAAGCACAATTTTCCACACAGTCTCTGTTCACCATTTTTCCAGCACATGGTCATTTACCGGAGTTACCATCATTATCATCATTTTACTGTAATTACCTGAACTTGCTAAAAGAACAGAAGTCCACTGACAGGTGCTGAAGCTGAAGACCTTACACTGTGTGTCCCACACTAGAGTGTCCAGTCAGTGGGTTTTCTGTTCTTTTCTAAGTGTAATTGATAATCAGCAGAAAGAGGCAGCAGTTTAGCAGTAATACCTCCTGGAAATATCTCTCATCTGTGATATTTGGGAGGTGCAGGGAGGTGGGAGATGTGAATGCATAGCTTGGCTGTGAAAGTTCTCCAGCCCAGCTCCAAAGTGAATAAGCTGGACGTTCATGCACGATTGGCCCTTAGCAACACTGCTGTGGCCGAGAGAGCAAAGTGACACATACTTCATGCATGTTTGCGTCTCCGTCTCCCAGGCCACACATACACACACACATAAAGAGGGGATTTGGGATTTAGGGAGAGGCTCCTGGCTGGGTAAACTGTGATCCTCACCCCTGTTAGTTTCACATGGATGCCTGCGATGTTCACAAATTTTTCACACACTTAGTTCCGCAACAGCAGCACTGGTGCAAGTGTGACAGTCAGTGGTGCTGGGGTGAAGACTTTCAGTTCACTCACGAGAAGAACTAAAAAGAGCTTTCCTCTGACATCAGAGATTGATTTGAAGAATCAATTTAAAAAATAATTAAAAAATAACTAATTATGGCTGAAGTCACATGATAATGGCTGATTTCCCCTGGTATGACCTCAGTGATGACATGTATGATTTCACAGGCTTTGGTTGACTGTTCTTAAGCTATTCTCTGAAAGACTGTGGGCAAGAGTTAATCAAATAGTGCCCCCTGGTGGGTAAAGGGGGAATACCACCATTTTTACCAACTGTAATCAACTTGCAATGTGTAATCATGCACAATCAGATTGTTTAGATTAAAAGACAGGGCTGATGGTGAGGAAAGTCTCTGTTTCTGAGAAAATGGCTAAGTACTACTTATATCTACATTCAGGGTATTTAGCAGACACTCTTATCCCAAATGATCCAAAAAAGAAACCTCTAAGCTTAGATACTACTAAACACAAATATCAGTATAGAGACCACAATACTCCACACTACACTGCGCCCAAGTACTCTTGGATAAGGTGGGTCTTCAGTCCGGGTTTAAAGACAGTGAGCAACTCTGCTGTTCGGACAGCCAGGGGAAGTTGTTCCACCACTTTGGTGCCAGGATAGAAAAAGGCCTGGACGCTTGTCTTCCATGAATCTTAAAGGGCTCTTGGTACTGATTGGCTTTTGACCACTGCCATCAAGTATGGAGGGGCTGGTCCTTTCCTGACTTTGTAGCCAGCACCAGGGTTTTGAATCTGATGCGGGCAGCAGCTACAAGTGACCAGTGTAGAGAGAACGCAGCAGAGGAGTTGAACATGGCTAATGGTTAAAGACAACCCGTGCCATTGCATTCTGGACCAATTGCAGAGGCCTGATGATGCGCATAGAAAGACCAGCCAGAAGGGAGTTGCAGTTATCAAGTCTTGAAATGATGAGAGACTGAACAAGCACCTGGGTGCCTCTCTAGAGAGGAAAGGTCGAAATGAGAAATCTGCATGACCGAGTCAGATTTGCAACATACTACTTTAATTACTACTTTGTTCCAGATCTCATCTGAACCTCCACAGTCCTGCCCAAACGCTTGAATAAGACAGTATATAGATATACTTATATACAAGAAATACAAACACTGAAATTAAAAAAAATATATATTGAGTGATCATTGTGGAACGTACATAACATGGGTATAGTGTATCACAAAAATAATACACTGCAAAGGTGTGTGAACTCATGAGATAACCAAAAACCAAATATTAGGACAGTCATGCAATCTCATGTGATTTCTAATATAATCACTGACAGAAACACTGCAGTAGAACTGAGCTAATAGGTGGTATATATCATTTTGTACATATACATATGCAAAAATCGCTACCAAGCAGCATCTGTCTGCATATGTAGTCTGATACAAACATATATTACAGTGTATAAACTAGAGAAGGAATACAAGCACAAGTACAGGACATAAATATGGCTAATAAGATGTTAATAAAATAAATGAAAAAATAAACTAAAACAATGAAATGAAATGGTTACTCATAGAGGACCTTATACAATATACAAGCCTTTGACATCATGACAAAATCACTTGCAAAGAACCATAGCAAATGGTAAGGCTATGTGTGTTCAACTCGCTGAACATCACTTAGGACAACTGCAATAATGCAAGAAGACTGCGAAATACAGAGAGTCCCACTGTGCCAATACACACAAGCTCAGCAGTGGTCTACTGTGGGTGGGCATGTCCAAACCTTTTTCTCCTTAAATAAAAATCCTTTCATTAGCGACTCGTGGCCTCATCCTCCTAAATCCATCCATTTTATTTAGATACGTTACGAACATCAAAAGTTTGCACAAAACATAAATAAGTGCTGGATGAGATAAAGTATGATCTGCAAAATATATTTAAAGCAATGGTATTCAGTAATTGTACATTTAAAAAAAACAACAACTTTAAAATCATATGGATGGTACAATGATGCTGCGTAACCCGAATCATATTTGTGTAAAATATTTTAATATTACTCTAACGCCTCAGTACACACGCTTCTTTACCTTCCACTTGTCAGCAAATGCACGTGTACAGCTGTCCATGAGGGGGCGCTCAAAGGGTGCTTTTGTTTACAGCAGTGATGTAAACCAAAAATACACTCCAAGACTGTAGGGGGAGCCGAGGAGCAGAAAACGAACAATAACTGTTGTAAAGGGGAATTTCATCAATTTCAGCTGTTGAGATGCAGGTCATTCAGAGTGGCTTTATGTGAAATGATGCCCTGATGCAGTGATGATAGAGACCTGGGGTCAGATTCACAGAAGTTTCTCATGTTTCTCATTTTTTGTGAACTTTTCTCTTAAGAAAAAACTATATATATGTTCTTAAATGATTTTTTTGAAGATAATACTTCAATCTTCAATACTTCATACTAGTAATGGCTTTCTGGGGTCATGCCACAGTTCATATATTTAAGCTATTGTTGAAAGAATTTAAGGAATTGTATTTAAAAACATTGGGCCTTATTCACTTATTAACTATTGTTAAGAGAGACATTTCTTTTTAAATTACACTGATGCAGGTAAAACATGTTTTTTAACCAGGGTTTTTTTTGTTTGTTATTTGGGATTTGTTACCAATTAGTTTCAGAGGAAAATGGGATCCGTCATTTATAAAATCAGAGCTGTGAACAATTCTGTGGTTTAAAAACACATCACGAATCATAAACCCTCTGGTTAGGACTTTCAAGAACAAAATTTAAAACAATTCATTTTGGTGAATGAGGCTGGAGTTTGTTCTTATGAATGCCTCAGTGTTTATCTTAGTATCCTTAGTACATTTTTTCATAGGAAAGCATAGCAACTTCATTTCCTATTCAAAACCATCAGAGTTTTACATACAATGTTTTTAATGGTAAAACAGTGGTAAATCTAAATAGAAAATACTTTTTTGCTTTACAACGCTTTGCATGCACCTCTTCAGCATAAATGGCTTAAAAAGCATGTTTAGGTACAAAACCATATAAATGACACTATGGTAAAACAATGGCATCAGCCAGCACGTTGGTCATTTTCTATGAGGTAGCTTTTACGGCTATTTTCAGACATCTGGTGACTAGCCCTACTGTTCTGTTGAACATGGCATTTCACAATAAGCCACTCACTCTTTGTTTACATCTGAACAACTGAAAGAGGCAGAAATGTAAGGGTTAATCCCTATTATTTATGTTGTACCGTATTAACACTGCTGATGTCAGGATGGTGTCAGAGGTGCTAGCTAGCCACTGGAGGACAGAAGGAGATCTGGTTCTTTGCTGCTTTCAGGTGTACTTTTACGTCCGCAGCCGGCCGACATCTGAGCCAAGTGGGCGGCTCGAAGGGTGGCCGGGGAGGGCGGGGTTTCAGCCAGGCCTGGCTTCTTAGGGGGGATTGGGGGTGGGTTCCCCCTCTCTGCTCTGGGGATTGTTGGCGAGCGAACTCCAGGAGAAAGGGCACGGTAGTCTGTGCCAAAAGGCGAGCTGTTTGGGGTAGCTGCTTTGCCGGAGTTCTGCTGGCTGCTGAATCGACTCAGGGCCTGGGTCAGTGTGCTGCGAGCTGCCTGTTTGGAGGCACTGCCCTCTGGTGGAGGAACTGGGGAAGTGCAGGGAGAGAGGGGAGAAAAAGGAGAGCTTGGCTGAGGTTCTTGCTCTGCCGTGGACTGGAACTTGTGACGGGCTGCGTGGAAACGCTGATGGATGCCAGCCTGGTAGGCAGCCTGCAGGCTGGGGGAGGAGCTGGGGCTGGAGTTTGTTTGGGGGGAAGTGCCTGTACTGCAGAAGGACTGGTTGTCAGTATTCATATTATTATTAGACTGTGAAGGCGAGTTCCCATTGGTCAGGTCACTTTGGCCTTGAGTTTCTTCCCCGTTCTCCCACTTCTGCCTCTCATTTCCTCCACTCTCTTTTACAGGAGTGTGATGGCCGTTCATCTTCATTTGGCTATTACCTGATTTCTCTACACAGTCCTCCACAACACCATTGCTCATCTGCATCTCCACCTTCCCTTCCTCCCCACTCAGCTCTGGCACAGCTCTCCTCACCCTCTCCACCTCCTCCTGCAGCTGCCTGCACCGCGTTTCTTCCTTCCTTAGCCGCAGGCCCAGCTGCTCCCTCTCCGTATCAAACTCTGCCAAGAGCTCCTCCCTCCTGGCCTCCATCTGCATGGCATGCTTCTTCTCCTCTTCCAGCTCCAACCGAAGTGTTTGATTGGCAGCCCGTTCACGCTCCAGGCGGCGACTGAGCTCTCCCGCCCGCTGTGCCTCCTCGTGGGCGCGGGAGCCCGAGCGTTTACACTCGCGTCCTAGGGCTGCCATCAGCTGCTTATGCTGCACGCGCTCGTCCTCCAGCTGATTGTGCAAGCGTTTATTCTCCTTCTCAATGCGGGAGACCTTCGACTTCTCAAACTCCAACTGAAGACACACAAAAGCAGTTCTTCAAAAGAGTGCATTATAATTGCATCCCTGGGTCCTGGATCCTTATTTAGCCACTTTTTTCATTCAGAAGGTAAATTTAAGCGTTACAGAACGGACACTATAATACAATACAACTAGAACATAACCTACAATCTATAATATAATATATAATAACTAGATATCTTCCTACCTATCTAGACAGACGTAGCTATGTAGATTATGAGTACTACTGGTACTACTACTATCTTAGCAAGTAAAGAGCAAATGTCTTTAAAAATGTGCAAATCTGAAGGTAAAACATACATTCAGTCTAGCAAGAAAAACTGTTAATATGATCTTCTGTAGTGTTCAATTCTGTTTACCCTAACTGGGGAACTCAACCAAGTGGTCTTACATGCTTTTCAGGGAGCACAGAGATACATTTTATTGTCATGTTTCTGCCATTCAGTACAAAGAAGTAGCTTGTAGCTGTGTCACGAACTACACTTACATTTTATTATCAGCTTTTAGAAAATTACACCCATTTCAAACAATTTTCCGACACATTTCAACGTAAAAAAGCCATATAAAATGACTGATCAGTTTTTTTTCCTCAGATGATCTGTGTTTGCTCAGTGCCAGTGAATTAATGAAGAAATTTAAATATTAAAATATTAGGAAAAGGCTGAACTGCTATGTTTGCAACATTTCAGTTTTCTGCTTGAAGTTAATGGAGGCTCAGTGGTTAGAGACTGGTGAGCTAATGTGCTACAAAGCTCTGTACCTGCTGCAGGAGGCGCTCTCGCTCCTTCTCCAAGATACAGGTGACATCATCTCCCTCAGCTGTATCCTCTGCATGCCTCCTCTTTTCTTCCTCCAAATCTGCAATGACCTGAAATCAACACAGCGGGGCAGCAGAGAGACAAAACTGCTGGTTAAATAGCCTTATCCCACTAAAAACAGTCTCAGAGTGACCTGCTGTGGCGTGTCAGTGACCGACATGTCCAGTTTTGAATGACAGATGCAGTGACAGTGTCACTGTTGATATCAGTGGTGTTTGCTTGGTCTCATGACATACAGCATGACTGAGACTTACAAAAACACCAGCGTCTGCAGAAGGTACCGGAAATGAATCCCCATGTAAACAAACATATTGGCTGACCCTGACACTCATTCACTCAATCACTGGTCCACTCACCCACCCTTCCCTCTATAACCCATTCTCACCCTCCTGTGTCTGCTCTCGGCAGCTGCTAGCTGTTTCAGCATCTTCTCCTGCATCCTCCTGCAGTGTCCCACCACCAGTCTGAGCATGGCCAGCGGATCAGAGCGTCCTGCGGCCTCTCGTCTTTGGGACGTGCTCGCTCCATCTCCCTTGGGCTGAGAGGAGCCCTGGAGGACTTCGCTGTCCCTCTGCAGGGCCAAAAACGGGTCACTCAGGTCATATCTGCCATAGCGCTCCCACACATATGCATCCCTGCGCTGGGCCTGCGAAGTCAGGAGAAGAAAACCAAGCATGTGTGAGTAGTTTCTACTGGTCCTGAGTCAATGTGTCCCACACATGATTTCCACTGAAGTACATTTTGTTCATTTTGATTTTAATAATTTCCTCCTCCAAATGAACAAACACGAGCACACAGTGTCACTGATACAAAGCATCATTCATTTTCTTAGTCCATAAGTGGCTTCACATCTAAAACTAAAGGTTTAACATTCACTTATTTCTTGCCTTATACACTGAAATAAGTAAACAAACACTAGGATGAATTTGGACATTTATATACACTGATCCATTGAACTCTGTCCATGGTCCATTAACCATAAAGGAGCACTTTGCAGTTCTATAACTACAGACTGTCATCCATCTGTTTCTCAGCATACTTTGTTAGCCTCCTTTCACCCTGTTCATCAATGGTCACGACCCCACAGGACCACCACAGAGCAGGTAGTATTTGGGAGGTATTATACAGATCGAATGATCTGACACATGCTTAAAGGCAAGTAAATAATGACACTGTCAGGACATCAGTGGCTCACTGTTAACTGTTAGCTTTTACATTTCTACTCAGTAAAAAAGTATTTATAGACCTAAATAGTGATGGCTATTTTAGGAAACGTAAGGCAGCGAAGGATACATCTATGCTGCCTTCAAAAAACAGTCAAATGGAGGTCCCTCACCAGGCGGCACAGATATCTTGGAAAGCGTTCTGAGTAAGCAGCAAGTGTTTCATTTTAGACACAATCACTGTACGGCATAAATCTTAGGTAAACCCAAGTCCTTAGGTGATGTAACATCAGTGTGGTTGAGTGTAATTATTCTTACACATACTAGACAGGGGGGACTGGCTTCCTACCACAAGCAGAAGCCACCTGAACTCCTCCCAAGACGTCACATGCTGATGGCCTGTGCAAACCAGCGAATTATCATTATTATACATTGACCCTTAAAGGAATGAAATTTTTTTTCCTAAGTTAACCAAATTATCTACTATAGTTAAAACTATTCATTGATGAATTTTAAAAAAGAAAGCTGCATGTGATGTAGAGCTCTTTTTATCTATTTGGTTTCCATTTAATGATTATTTTTTCTATGAATTGATTCATTGTTTGTTGTTTAAACTCTGAAAAAAGTATGAAATTGGTGGGTTTCTCTGTTTGGTTGTTTTTTGTTTCAAAAGAAATATACATGGAATGATAACGATCAATTTTCCTTCCCTGCTATAGCTAAAAGCGGTACACTGCTGCAACCCTTTCCATAATTTCACACCAAAATGAAAAGACAACAGATGGAAGTGCAGATCCAAACTGCTTAATCCTGAACTCAAACTGAATGTAAGGGTTCTACTAGCTTTCAGAGCATGGGAATCTTTCGTTTGTGATCAGGTATGTGCAGGGATGTTCAGTGCTTAACCGTAGCTACAACCATGTCCCTGTGGCCCAGGACAAAGAGGGTGTTTTAAAGTATTTCTTAATCCCCTCTTCATTCCCCCCCCACACACATGCTTCTCTCTCTAAACAGGAAACATGATGATACAGAGCCCCTGACCCTGCCAAGAGCAACATAAACCATCCTCTAAAGCGCAATGTGTGTGTGAGTGTGCCTTCAGCCTTCTGCATTCATTTATTTAGGCCAGGCACAACGCGGGAGGTCCGAACAGGCAGAGAGCGAGGTCTGCCTGGAGTGGGTCCTGCAGGATGAGAGGCCTAAACAAAGTTTCAACTGCGGAGTAACTTGAGTTCTTGCAACATAGCACTTCACTGTGAGCTGGTTCGAGCCAACAGAATGGCTCAGCTATACAGTTAGCAGAGAAGACATACAGACTACAAAGTGAGCCTAGCTGCCCCAAGATGCTTGGGGGAGATGAGAAGAGTGGAGGAAGGGTGGGACCTCTCTGCTTTGAGGTCGTGACAAACAGAACTCAAGTCGTAACATGAATAGGCATCTGATAAGTGCTTGAGTGTCTGCATGTGTGAGCAACTTATGACCCTTTGTGCCAGGTCAGGTGTAGAAGTCTGCTCTGCGGCTAACTAGGATGATAAGCTGAGGGCTTTAACTATGAGAGAACACCCTGCATTCTTATAAGCCGTTAGATAACCAAAAATTCCTGCAAAATCCATGAAATCACAGAAAATTCCAGGCCAAGCAAACAACAATGATGAGTTAACCATCTATAGCTGATGGGCTAATAGACATAACCATTAGAAGATGGGTAAATTGTGGCCATGATGGGATACACACATGTTCACCAACAATACTCAAATTGGCTTTGAATTCAAGTGACTATTAACAGACCCACAGTGCACCAAAAATGTGTTGCACACCTTTACACCACTTCCACTAGCCTGTGGGCAGGTTGAGTTCAGGGACTCATGGACTTTGGTGCCAAATTCTGACCATCTGTGTGCCTCGGCAGTTATTGAGATTCAACAGACCAGGCTACACTATTCCAGTCTTTAACTGGCCAGTGTTGGTAAGCCTGTGCCCACTGCAGCCTCGGTTTTCTGTTCTTACCTGACAAAAGAGGACCCTGATGTGGTCTTCTGCTGCTATTGACCATTTGTCTCAAGGTTTGATGTGTTGTGCATCGCCATACGTCCCATTTCATCCACCAACACAGTCACTCCACTGGACACAATTTCCCTCAGTCACTCACACAACAACCTATAACTATTTCGTCCTACGTTTAGCATTAGCTGGGGGGATTTTAACTATGATAGAACATGCACTGTTGTAAACTGTTAGACAGACTAACTGTTTTTTCTCTATTTTAGAGACCATCAACTTGGTGAGATACTGAAATGAATTTCAATTAGTCTCCCAGCACAGAAATCACAGAACATTCATTCTTACAACTGCTGAGATCCAGGCCAGGTGGACACACATGAAGACTAAACAGTGGTGGTGAATCAACCTTTCTACTTGATAGGCTAAATACTTGAGTGGCCTTTGAACCTTTAGTGACCTCTGTGACAGCAGCTCTAAGTGATAAAAGTCAAGCAATGTAGTTCTGACACAAAGAGGAGTGTACCCCACTCCTCAGGGCCAGAGGGAGCAGAATTCTTGTTCTTTACTGAGGAGGTTTTGGAGGCACATTCCTACAAGAATGTTTTATTAAGAATGTGTTTCATACACACACTTACTAAGCACTTTATTACTTTATCACTAATACTGGCTCTTAACTTGCTCCAGAGATTCTGGTCCACGTTGACATGATTGCCAGATTTTGCAGAACACTTTCATGCTGTGAATCTCCCTCTTTACGACATCCCAAAGTCTGTTCAAAGGTGTTCTGTTGGCCTGGACTGGTGACTGGGAAGGCCACTGAAGACCCCTGAATCCAGTGTAAGGTGGTAAACAGTAGCCATTAAGGGATGCACATGGTCATCAACAATCCTCAAACAGGCTGTGGCATTCAAGCGAAGATTGATTGCTATTAATGGACCTAAATTGTGCCAAGAAACAAATTCCCCACAGCATTACACCACCTCCACCTGCCTGGACTGTTGACACAAGGTGTTAAATTCTGAAATTCGGACACTACCATCTGTGTGTCTCAGCAGAAAATGAGATTCTTTAGAACGGGCTCCATTTTTACCAGTGTATAACTGTCCAGTTTTCGTGAGCACTGCAGTCTCAGCTTTCTGTTCTTGGCTGACAAGCATAGAAGCCGACATAGTCAAGATTTAAGTGTTGTGCCTATATAATATATTGTTGCTGTCATGCAAAAACCTTGTATCTCCATTTTTGTTGTTTTATATAGTGGAAAATAGTGGAAAATTTACTGAATTTACCCAAAACGCTTTACAAAATATTTACTCTTTCCAAAACTGTTTAAAAGGAGAAATGTGTCAGGTCTCAATGATTCCTGGAGTTCTGCTCCTTGTTCACTAGATCCTAGTCCTAATGAAAATACACTCCACCATCTCACTTCCTCCCGCAAAGAAAACACTGAAACAAGTCAAAGCACTTTCTACGTATATACACACACACCAACAGGGGTGTAAGTAAAAATGCATACACCTGGAAATGTCCAGATAATGTTTTGAAATACTGTATCGATTCTCAAACACACAGTATTTCACATGCAAACTGTTTACTGCAAAGATTTGTGACAGTGGAGTTCTGCTCCTTGTTCACTAGATCCTCTGCCCTCATTAGTGCTTGTTAATAACCTTCACTTGAATAGTCCTTACCATCGCGTCAGGGGCTCAACCAAGGACAAATGCAGAAGCCATGTGAACAAGGACATGTCTGTTAAGACTGGTACTACAGCAGAGAGATTCTCTCACTGATATCACCTTTGTACCATCGTCCTCACCAATATGCGATCACATTATCTTGGACTTATACGTATAAGATACACCCCATGTCTTGACAAGACATGAAACAAGTACGTGCTTTAAAGTGAGAAAGCGAGAAGGAACAAGAAAGCCATTCAGCCAACAGGTGTGAGATGAGAAGAAAAAGCCCAGTAAAATGCTCTGGTTCACATGCCAGCACAGGTCAGAGGTTCTGACAGGTTTTGTGAGCAGCGGAGCAGCCTTTCATTTCCTCCAATGTAAATCAGCAATGGCAGATGGGAAATTCTGCCTTCCACCTAGATTAACAGCATCCAGTCGCTCTAACAAAGTTAGCCACCTGGCAGTCTCATGATTTAGCAGCGTTCGGCTTCTCTGAGAATTCCACAGAGCCCGAGGCAATTATCTTTTCACTCGAGCGAAGACGAGATTGAGGCTCGAGTGTGTGCTTTAGGTCACTGATGGTTAGGCTTTTTGCATGGACCGACACGGACAAGTCTGCTGACAGAAAGAGATAAGACTGGCTTAAGACGTGGTCCTGAGAAAGAATGTGGCATGACATTATGATTTTCTCAGCGTTAGCTGATCCGTGCTACCATTCACTGCAAATGAGCAAAGACCTTTCATTTGGAAAAGTCCCCTTAGTCTGGAGAAGAACTGGTCAACTGAACTGTGAAGGAGAAAAAAGAAAACAGCAAAATAAAAAGTAGGCGTTTCTGAAGTGAACAAGATCTTATTGAAGATAAAGAACATGGAGCTCTTACACAACAAACATGGGAAAAAATTAATCGCTGTATGTTTGTTTGGAGCCCAGGCTGCTGAGATGCAGTACAACAATTTGCTGGGCTATAATTACCTCTGTGCTGTAAAAGCTCTCCCTCCGCATTCTTTAGTGAAACCCCCTCACTTCACACAGAAGAAAAACAAACTCCAACCAGGTCCCTGCATCAGGACTTTAAGCTGGAGCAACAGATTGGAAGCTGAGTTTGCTGAGGCTAGTCCTAATGAAAATACACTCCACCATCTCACTTCCTCCTGCAAAGAAAACACTGAAACAAGTCAAAGCACTTTCTACGTATATACACACACACCAACAGGGGTGTAAGTAAAAATGAATACACCTGGAAATGTCCAGATAATGTTTTGAAATACTGTATCGATTCTCAAACACACAGTATTTCACATGCAAACTGTTTACTGCAAAGATTTGTGACAGTGCAGTGGCTCATTTTGTGCTGGGTATGAACCCAGACCCCTAGATATACTACATGTCCAAATGTTTGTGGGTTTGTGGACACCCCTTCTGATGAATGCATTTAACTACTTTAAGTTGCACCTATTGCAGACACAGATGTGTAAATGCATTCACAGCTGTTTAGTCCATGTAGAGAACTACTGACAATGCAATAGAACTCTCCGGAGCAGATAATCCTATTAAAACCAGCCCTAACGCCAGGCGTAGGCCAGAGGGGTATAACGCCCCCAGAACTGAGCTGTGGAGCAGTGGAACTGTGTTCTCTGATATGATGGTGCTCCATCCAATACTTTTACACAATCCTAAGCTCACCAACACTATATACTCTTGTCGCCGAATGCAATCAAATTCTTGAATTACTAGAATGAAATCTAGTAGAAAGCCTTTCCTGGACAGTAGAGACAGTTACTCCAACAGAAGCAGGATGAACTCTATTTTAATACCCTTGATTTCAGAAGAAAATAACTGATATACTTTGCCCATAGTGTTGCAGTGTTGTACTCTGTGTTCACACCCCAGCGTTCTGACTGCATAAAAAGTTCACAAACTTCTAAGACAATTTATTACTATACACACTCTCACTGACTGTAATACAGCATTTCTACTGTGTATGAAGTTACAGCCTGATAAGAAAAGGAGAACGTAATTGACATTTTTGATAAAAATGATATTTTACCAGGGAGAGGACTGTAAATGTATTCCATAATAACATAATCAAACAGCTCACCACTGTCTAGGAGATGAGTATGTTTGTGTGTGTGTGTGTGTGTGTGTGTGCGCGCGTGCACGTGCTTGTGTTTAGCCTGGATTAGACTAATTATCTGAGACCAACTGCAAGAGAAGAGCTTGGCCAGATTAACCTACTAAAGGCTGATTTGTGTGTGTGCATGTGTGTGTATAAACAGCATCTTTAAATGAATAGGCCATTAAACAAAAAATACTAAATAAATAAGTAATAATAATTATTAAATAAATTGGTATTAAGGGAAATCCTGAAAATTTTATATTTCAGCAACTGATTCCTTTAAAGAGAAACAAATAAACAGACTGAAAAAATGATGAATGGACCAATAGAAATGCTTTAATAAAATATCTTTACATTGACTTGAAAAAGTTCATTGAAAGTTAAAGAGGGTTTTTTCCTTCTCCTGTAAAGCTGAAAATAGGTTTGCTCCAACAGTGATGACATTATTAACTGTTTATAGAGTTCTAGGATGAAAGGTAAATTTCCCAAAGTTAAGAAAATAAAGCCTCAAAAATATCTTTGTCTCTAACTGGTGCCCATTTCCCAAAGCCATGTGTTTAATAAGCTTGTTAACTCTCTCATGGTTGATGACTTAAGTTAGCCAGGACAGATAAGACAATTATATCCTTCTTTGCCATCTTCTTTAAACCTTCTCCACAGTGGGCTCACATTATGGCCTTTGGCATTTGAATGCCAATCAAACAATCAAAAATACAAACCATCATTTGTATAAGTATAAGGGGCTCTAGGCCATGCCTGGCATTAAGAATGGTGCCAATAGCTGCTCTAGAAAGTCCTGTTCTATTGGCGATACTTCTATACAGGGATTAGACAAGCTTTGTGTGTGTGCATATGCATGTCTGTGTCAGCAATGGGTGCAACTTAAAGAAGCTGAATGCATTCATTACAAGGGATGTCCACAAACATTTGGACACAATGTGTATAACATATGCCATAAGACATAAAATAGAATTATGGATACATATGGAGATGCTCTAATCGGAGGTTCTAATTAGAAGAACCTCTTTGGCTTCCATAAAGAACCCATGTTTGTAACAGAGATGCGGGAGTGTGAAGGACCTTTACATTGGCAAAGAATCTTCTTCCCTTCTACCCTTTTTGGCATAGAAGCTTGTGGGCACATGCTATTGGTGTCATGGAGCACAATTATTTTAGTGCTTCCCTACAGCCACTGGTTGCTATTAGTGCCAAACAAGACATGGAAATGATGATTCTGGTATTTTTGGTTAGTTCCACTTCCTTTTTCGCTTCCAGACGTGCAAAAAAAGTGAATCACTTCTGCAACTGTTGTCAAACATAGACTTCAGGTCTTACGGATTCGCAGAACAACGATCTCTGTGTAGTTGTAGTTGGTGAAAGCAGAAATGCAACTGCAAACATTCATAGCAGACCAATCCCTGAAGGCCAATTGTGGTGTTTTTACAGACACGTCTGTGAGCAACATAATGAGTAAGCTTTTATATATGTGCATGATGGAGATGTCAGGGTGGGCTTTAATGACTGCATTGTAAACGGAATGAAAAAGAATGACGCCGTCACTTCAACATGCTGAAACACAACCGTTCCTCAGAGACCACATAAAAAACAACATATAAAAAAATGCAGACGGATTCACATGGACTCTATTAGCCACCTCGTCTGAAGAAAGAAAGCCCCTCTACGGAGTTTTATCATCTGATTAATGGCTCTAACAAATCTTTACTCCTTATAAACAAGTACGTGCATGCACCCACTGAATAAGCACCACTGACAGACGTCTGCTTGCACAGCTGATCTAGACCCTTTAGGGGAATGCTCAGATCACTACACTGCTTTTATCTCTCCATCTGAGTCTGAGATGGATTTGTCTTGTCATCATGCCCTGCACACACACGCTGCACACACACACACACACACACACACACACACACACACACACACACACACGCACATACACAAAGCTAGTGTTCCAAGCAGGAATCCATTAGATACCATCTGCAGAACTAGGCATATACAGTACACCAAAGCTTACACCAAATTTCCCAGAACTGAGACCCACAACGAGAAGACAAAACCCACAGTGAGGGAAATGCACCAGTTTAACCCACGCTGACAGGATCTGATGAATTGACAGAACTCAAATAAACACGCTAACATCAGATCCATGAAACTCTAGATTGTTCGGTCTGATTCAGGCTTGTAAACAGCTTTTTGATTGTTTTCCTTAGGAATGAATGCAGTACAAATGTTTGTGCCCCCTTTTTTTTGCTGCAGTGACAGGAATATACTAGCAACACCCTAATAACTACATGGGGTACCCCAGTAACCACTTAAAACACCTTAACCACCACCTGAGATACCACTGTAACTGCCTAGCAGCCACCAAGCAACATACTAAGCAACACCACAGCAACCACCTAGCAACACAACAGTACCCATCTAGCAATCATTTACAATGCCATAGCGACTACATGGGATACCACAGCAACCATTTAGCAACATCAAAAGCAAACAGACAGAGCAACCAACTTGCAAAACTATAGCACCCATCTAGCAATCCGTCAACAGCACCACAATCAACCACCAATCAACACCACAGCCACCACCTAGCCAAAATACTTTCACCTTAATGACCAGCCTACCAACTTAAATACACTTTTCTAGTGAGACATGGTATGACAAGGGATGCACAAATATGGGAATTAGGGTTGATGCTAATGTCCAGAATTTTCACTGAACGCATGCTTGGCGATGCCAATTCTGATACAATAATTATAAAATGATAAAATACATTATAAAATTAACATTTTCATTTAAGGCATTTAGCAGACCCTCTTATCCAGAGCGACTTAAGTGCTTCACAGTTTACTCAGAAAAATACCCCTAGCTAGTTTGTATAGCCTAGAATCCAAAAGATCCCTCTAAGCTTAGATACTACTAAACACCAAAGCCAGTATGGAGACCACAATACTCAACACTATACTCCAAGTTGGAGGAGATGGGTCTTCGGTCGGCGTTCAAAGACCCATTTGAAGCGAAAGACTGCTGTTCCGAAAACCAGGGAAAGTTCATTCCACCACTTCGGTGCCAGGACAGAAAAAAGTGTGGATACTTGTCTTTCGTGGATCTTAAAGGACGGCGTCTCAAGCCGAGCTATACTTATTATTGCTCATTAGTACAATAAATACATCACCAAAAGTCAGTCTATTTCTATTGAGTTCAATGAGGAGTTTGCTGATATTTTCAACTTCAGCAAACAGTACAGTGATGTATGTCAGAGGAAAAATCCATTTCATGGAACATCATACCACACTGATAAAGAGATTTGCTTAACTTAATTGTGAAATTACATAAACACAATTACTGTGTGTGGTTTTAATTTACTTATTTCATTTATTGTGGCGGTAACTTCATTTGTCTTCTATTTGATAAATTTTACAGGCTGAAGGTTGAAGTTGAACCTCCACACAGGCCTGGAAGTTAAGAATTTGCTCATTCTGTCAGTCTTACAGTGATTCATCCTTTAAGTCTGCACTTTGCAACCGGCCTAACAAAAACCCACAACTGCCTGAGCTTCAGCGGATTGTGTTGCTGTATGAAGCTGAGGTGATTGTTATGTCTAGTGCTTGGCTGCGGAATACAGGTTTAACCCTGGCTGCTGGAACTCAGCTGGGCTCGGAAGCCTGGTTTCCGTAAGGAGTGCGGGTTCAGAGCCAGCAGTGGAGCTGGAATGCACTAGACGTCTCAGACTAAAAAAAAAAGAAAGAAAGGAAGCTCAATCACATAAGGGAAAATAAGCACAGGCCTTGTGTAATTAATGACTTGTGGACCTTTTACAGTAATAAAGGTACAGTATGAGAACCGTTCATTATGCAATGAAGTGGAGCAGCCAGACATAACAGTGCAATGACTGATTAGGATTAGGGTAGGGTATTTACATACGGTAATGTTTGTTTCTACTGCATTATACGGTTCTACTCTATAATACAGCAGAGACTAACCATACAAACAGTGGGACATGGTTTCTGAGTCACACAGCCATCCATATTATTAGCAGTAAGCCAGCAATACGCACAGTATGTGTTGAAACAAAGACAAAACCAAAACTTTACCTTAAATGGAAAGCAGTTCCAGCTAACAAAATGAACAGGCTCAGCTACAGTGTGTGCACTCACATTAGCTGTGTTTTAAAGTTGAGGTTCAAAACACTACCAAGATGTTAGCACGCAGCTGAGCCATGTGCCAGATACACATCTGGATTTCATTGAGTGGTACAACTGTAATATCTCTCTGGGGCATCCTGCATGCCATACAAATCTCTAGACCTGTTCAATGGACAACAGCCTACTGTCAACCACAGTTTGAAATTACAACAAAGTTTAATTCTAGACCTAATTAAACTCTAAATAAACACTGAACTAGAGCCTAAACATAAACCTCGCTTTAATCTGCAATCAAGTAATGCAATATGTCACCACAAAGGCGGTTTAACTGGAATATACTCTGGTTACAAAAGAGCCGT
Organism: Salminus brasiliensis; assembly: GCF_030463535.1. Taxonomy (NCBI): domain Eukaryota; kingdom Metazoa; phylum Chordata; class Actinopteri; order Characiformes; family Bryconidae; genus Salminus; species Salminus brasiliensis. The sequence continues at coordinate 33,376,885 of NC_132884.1, forward strand.
TGTCTTTTTGGAAGCAAAAGTGGTTCTTGACGGCGCTTAAAAGAACTATTTGAAGCACTTTTATTTTGAAGAGTGTACAGCACTATTTATATTTAGACATTTTATACATGGAGGTGCACAAGACCCCTTGTGAAAGCTGTGCAACGCTTTACACCAAGCAACAGACATAGCTAGCTATAAAAAAGAGGTATCTCAGTATTACCAGTATGGATGTCATGGCAGAAGCTGCGAAGAAACCAAAAAAAGATGTCAGTAAGTGAGGAAAAGAAAGAAATCGACCACCTTGCAACTCCGGAGCAACCACCCAACAACACTACAGCACCCACCTAGCAAACCCTTTAGCAACACCATAGCAACTACCTGGGCTACCACTGCAATGACCTAGTAAGACAACAACAACCACTGAGCAAAAACAAGGAGCGACCACCCAAGAGTAAACAGGTTTTTCACAGGTTAGGGATCTCCATATTTAGGTTCTGGGAATTGTGTATTGCTTACAAATTATTGCATTAGGGTTATTGTGTGGCTCATTTCTGCCAATGTCACAGCTCAAATATCTTGAATTTGTTTTATCATAATTCTCTTTAATGCCTGCACCCTTAGCTGGGGCAGGACCGAATCCTCTTTGACTTGACCGCTCAGCTAAATATGCTAAGGCTTCGATGTTTTCAAAGACGTGACATGTGTTGACAGACCATCAGGATCTGAAAGCAGCTCAGATGATTCAGAGCTGTATGAAGCAGCAAACAGGGATCTGCTCTTGGTTCTGTCTGAGTGTTCTCTGAACTCAGAGCTAGTCACCGTGATGTGTCTGTGATGCTGTTTTAGTCATTGCTGATTGGCGCTTTGAAATGGATATGACCCAACCTGAGTGCAAGAGACACCCATTATCACTGGTCAGCTGCCAACAAATGTCCGCCCTAGAGTGAAGGGATTGCAGTGTTAGTTCTTGAGCAGCAGTGAAGATGCTGCCCTCGCTCACTCACCCTGAGGGCCTGGATGACAAGGTCTCGAGCCTCCAGCTCTCCCTCCAGCACACTGAAGAGCAGCAGCACATCTCTCTTACTCAGAGCATCCACGTTCAGCCTGGACTCCTGGCAACATCACACACAAAACAAGAACAAATAAATCTCACACACACACTTCCTTTATCTTGGCGTTTTGTTCTGTATGTAAAAAGAGCGAGAGGGAGAAAGAGAGAGTTACACTGGCAAGAGAGACTGTGTTACTGCCAAGAAATCAGAAGCGTAGGAAGTAACACTGGGCTCGTACCAACATTCTCATTCCACAGTACAGGCAGTGCTTTGAGGATCTAATCCCTTGCCTTTCAGCTTGGAAATTTAAGAAAGTACAGAAATGTACAGAAATAAAGGGTATAACTGAGATTAGATGAATAACCCTTGAATGTCACTTAGTATTACTGCCAACCTTCTATACATCTGACTAGCGTATTTATAACTGCCAAAGGACATTAATTACATAGTAATGAGTTTTACATTCATCTTCTGTATCAGATTATGTGCAAAAAAATAAAAAAGATCCACACACACAGAAATGTAGCTATTTCAAAGCCCAGCATAATAGTCCTTGGGCACCTCTGGTCAGAATTTCTGTCACTGTGAATAACTTATTGAGTGAAGATGAAACACCTTCAGTGTTCTGCTGGAACACCACCAAGCTCATTAGGACCAAAAGGGCCAGCATGACATCTTTACGAACCATTTACGGCCACAATCCAGGAACTGCTTGCTGAAATTCCTCTTTAGGTTGAAGTAGTGTCTCAGAAAAACTAAATCAGCCTTGTTGTCAACAATGCCTAAAAAAGGTCAGCTGAAACAAGCTGCGTTCCTCAGGGCTGCAGGCTACAATAATCACATATTAATAAAACCCTGAGGAGTTCAACATGTCTTTAAGATTTTAAGAAAGATTTTTTTTAAATTTTGAAGTTTTAAAATAACAAGAAAGAAAATGAAGCCTGAAGCAAAAGTTTGGGAACCCTGCATAGTCAGTAATTAGTAACTTTACCTTTGGCAAATATTACAGCTGTTAAACACATTCTGTAGTCAGATGACAGTCTCTCAATTCTTGCTGGAGGATTTATCTTCCTGGGATATTCTTGGGCTCTCCTGCACGCTCTAGGCAGCTGCTTAGAGGAGCCCAGGTCTGTTGGTTGTTAAAACAAGATGTAGAGAAAATGTACAAAGCTCTGGCATTTGCATCTTTCCTAATGATGAAGTGCAGTGCTGGGTGATATGACCTCAAATCAATATTATTACAATGAACTGAACATTCACTATCCCTATTCAGCTGAACTACTGAGCGATATTTTCTGACTGTTTATCCTGTGTATGACTTCTAGCCTTTGTTTCTTCCACCTTGTTTTTGTCTTGGCCTTTGGACTTTTTGCCTGTATGTTTTGCCTTGGATTTAGACCTACTGCCTGTTTTCGTGAGTACTGCCTTGACCATCTGGATGTGTTCCTTTCCTCTGTTTATTATCTTTTGCCTTCCGGAAGTGATCCTTGCCCGTTTTGTAACTACGAATCTGGAATGTGATATTTTTATTAAAGCCTCTTTTTGATTTTCACTCTGCGAGCATCTGATTCGCATGGAATAAAATATTGCAATGTCAGGTTTTTTTCCCAAAATTGTGCAGCTCCACAGTAAGATATTCAAAATAATGTCTTATCTTTAACTTCATGGCAGTTCATCTTCTACTATTCACAGTAAGACATTTTGACCAGGGGGTGCCCAAATTCTTGCATGCCACTGTATTTACAACCACAAATGTCAGACAGAGAAACAAACTTACAAACAGTTTTTTGGACAAAATTTCGTTGTTTCAATAGGTTTAAAGTGTGAAATAATTACACATTAACATTTTCTTTGACTATTTCCAGCAATATATCATTGCTTTTTACTTTTTGACATAATGTGAATCTGGCAGTTGTTATCTACATTGTATCGAACGAACTGACCAATAAAAATGCTCAAAAATGAAAAAAAAAAAAAGTTTACATTGACTCCCATTGAAAGTAAAGTAGGTTTTTCCTTCTCTTGTAAAGCGGCCTTTTTGGAGATAGGAGACTACCTCTAACAGACCAAGTACCAATATTACCTTCATTAGGGTCACTCTGTAACAGCCCTCCCTCTGTGTGATCTCTTTCTCTTTCTGATGCTTTGCAATTTGTGAACTTCATGTGAACTGTAACAAGCCCTCAGATACTGCTGAAATATCAAACATAGATACACTATGTTATGTGCAACGCTGTCTGGCGGCACCTTCAGCGTTCTGCTGGTACACCACCAAGCTTATTAGATTAGGATGAAAAGGACCAGCATGACATGCAACACACAATCCAGGAGACACTCACAGGAAACAGTTAGCTGTTACCTGAAATTCCTGGAGGACTTGATGCTTAAAAAAGGGCAACTGTGCTCAGGGCTTACTGGTAGGCGTACTGATAGAAATCTTTAGATGTTTAATGACCTCAAATGTTCCTGGAGGAAATTCCATGTTGTTCTGAATCAGAGGAGTTCCTGTGGTTGCCAAATCTCAAGCCAAATCCCAACTGTTTCTGCACTGAAATGAACTATTCTGGCTATAATCACAGTCACTCCCATCAATCAAAATAAGTGCAGTTATTAAACCAAGCTGATTAGATGCCTTTTGGAAGCAAAAAATTTTATCTGGCAAAACTTCAGTAAACCACTCAGACGCACAAGACTTCAATTTTTGCGATTCCAAGGTAACTTCCAAAGTGACTTCCTTCAAAGCATCTAGGCACTGCCATGGAAAGTCTTGCTTTTGGAAGCATCTCTGGGTAGGCATAAAATTAGCGAAGGCATATGGGAACAATTAGTCCAGGTACTTGACTGATCATAAGTAGTTCCACTGTTTAGGTAGTAGAGGAACTGCCTGTTATAGCCCAGTCTGGCACCAAGGCTTGGGAAAGAAAAACACCAGAGGGTCAGACAAAAGGAGCTGGGGGAAATCTGATGCTTAACGTGCAGCTCACTTATACAAGCCATAGCGCTGGGAATCCCCACTATTTTATGGCTAAACAGCGCTGACTATTTCCTACCTCTGCTGATGCTGAGTTAATCTCATAGAACGACTCTGTTTGACCAAAATACTGTTAAAGTCAGTCGAGCATGTGAATTCTTTGGCCTTGTTGTTATTTCGCTGGATCTCTTCAGAGAGAGTGAGTGGTTTTGTTCAGAGGCGGAGCAGAAGTATCTGAGTGAGATGTGGTGAGGACTATGTGGAGTTCTCGCAGCTATTACTTACACACACCCCAATGCAAGCAAACACATCTGGATGGTGCATCTCCTCCACAAGCTGTTATAAGGTTCATGAGAAAAGAAAACCATGAGAGCAAATTGTTCCATTTTCTCCTCATGAGTCAAAGCCACTTTCCATACCATCAAAGTTGCGAGGGGGTCCATGCTTTGTTTCAGTGGTTCGGCCTGTTGCGCTGCGGATGCAGTCCAATCGTCTGTAATTACATTCCGGACTCTGCATACTTTACACCAATCAAAAGAAAGAATTTTAATGGAACTTCTCTGAACTCTGTTAGTTCCCATCATCATGCAAAAAGTGCCTCCAGCCTGTGCGCAAATCCTGTTTCTTTGGTCTGCCGGCCTTCTGTGGAGCTGCAAGCTCCTGTCGAGATCTGTGTGGTCAGCCAAAGTTTCCACATCGTGAAGTCATGAGGACTGTTACATAATACGGTCTGAGACTAGAGAGTTTGGGCTACTGTACTAGATCAGGAATTCAGGCTGCACTCAACTATCCACACCACTAATCTCCATGCGGCATCATTACGGCTCTTTGCACCAACATTTACAGCAAGCCTCATTGTTCTGCTGTGTTCTTAACGTGTTTGCAGCAGCTTGTTAACATGCTATATATTCTGCTTAATGCCTCTGATGTGGCTCACTGGAACCGAGTAGATCTGCAGCCTTTACAGGCCTTGACGGCTGTCATGATTTGCTGTTAGACCAAACCTAAATTAGATAATTAAAAACACTGAACGTCTAAAAATAGTGGATTTTTCCCTCAAGCAGCTTAATGGGCACATCTGCAGTATTAAATGACATATAAATGAGCCGGCTTGCAATTTAGAAGACGTTATTTCGGTCCTTATCAATCAAACACCCCTTCCAGGAGACGTGATTCTCGATTTTACAAATACGCTCTTAAAAATAAAGGTCCTTCAAAAGGGAAGCTATAGATATGTGTAAGTGTAAAGAACTTGTATGTAAAATCACACAACCAACTTGGCTCTTCTATGGCACTCCTTAAAGGCTTATAACACTGCTATTCTAAGCACTTTTATTTTTAAGAGTGTATAAACCAGTATTTGCGACTCTCCTTATCTTATCAGCAGATAACTGTACATTCTTACCATGTACATCAGGGAGTCAGCTCCTCACTTTATAGCCTTACTGCAGCTGCCGCCTCTATCAGGTCCCTGTCTTTCCATTTAGAGACAATTTCTCCCAGTGTGATGGTTGGTGCACCACACTTCTGAGACCAAATATTCCCAAATATCCCTTACAGCTGGCCTGAGGCCCTGGTGCCTTTTTTATCCATGTTTGCGTGAAACCTATCTTCTAATGCTCCTTATGTGGCTGAGTAATATGGCATTTCCTCTTCGGCCCTTAGCTTTCAGGAGCACTACAGCGTTAAACATGCAGCACCACTCCACATTCCTTCAGGCTTCACCGGCTTTGAGCCCAAACTCTCTAAGATCTACTGCACAGGGCAGCTTCATTCATGGTCAAAAGCATCTACAGCAACCCCCACTACTGGCGTGTGGCTATTGAGAACTTTAAAGCAGGCCTATTAAATTATTTAATCTTTGTTAGTTTGGCCCAGCTAAACTTTTTGCTGTCCTGAACAGCTCTCATACATCCTCACTGTGTCATTGTCCAGAGTGAGACTTGTATGCATTAGGAAGGTCAAAGCTACTGGATGGACATGAATGCAGTCCAGGCAGGACTAGCACTGAAATCGACTATCCCCTCAAATGTGTATTAATGCAGAGCCAAATATTGTTGCACAGCCCCATCCTAAAAACCCTTGGAGTATTTGATTGCATCCATTGCAACAAAAGTTTTTTCAGCAGTGTATCAGCAGCAAAACAGTCTGGACAAAGCCAGGTTACATTAGTTTGAGTCACTTGTATTGACTAAGTTAGACCTTTAACAATAAACTAACCTTTCTGTGAATACTCTGACAATTTGCTAAAGTCTTGCTGACTCGCGTAAATGACTTTACACGGGTGAAAAGTTTCTCTTCTCCATCTTCTTGTTGGAATTTTCCGTTCCACCTTAAGCAGTACTGCAGCTACAGTCTGGCGCCTGTGCACTCGGCCAGCATCCTGAACGGAACGCCTGGACCATTTAAGGTGGAACGGGAAATTCCACAAACGAAGTTTTAGCGAATAAGAAGACAACTTCCCTTCCGTGCAAACTAATTCACTTCTTCAAAAGGCGTCTTTAAAAAGTTAAAGACTTTATGTGTGCTAAAAGAGCAGGAGGGCTCTTACCGTGGTGGGTGCCATTTCCAGCTTTGTTCAGGTCCAGCACCGGTCATCGAGGTTTGATTTAGAGCGGATTATACACACCGCAATTCGCGAAGACGAAGGAACGCGGATTATTGACGTCTCAGACAGCCAATGAGAAAGGGCTTTTTCATGCCCTCGCCCTATAGGAAAAAGGTCTGGGCACCTGGAGGCGGGGTCTGAGCTAGAAGTTCAGGATGGAGAGGTTCCTTTGTGCAGAAAACGTCTGCCCCCCTCTTAAACCTCCGTTACTTCGATAAAGCGGATACTAAGATTTGACTTTTTATTCATCATAAATTCATACATAATTATATTGTGCATGTGGAAGACTTTTTTTGCATGGTGTGAAGTGGCATGTTTTTACACGACCTAAGATAGCGAAGGTATTCTAAAGCACTTTCTTAAGTTTTTACATAATATTAATTGGACTGCAATTTAGTTTTAGCTTAGAGCATTAAGGTCTTATATGTTTTTATGAAGATAAATACACTTTTGAACTTTGAATAAAAAGTGTACTGAGCAACCATAGATATGTGCGCCATCAAGTGGTCATTTAAGTTGTTAACATTTAAAAAGCCTCTGTAAAGTGGCCTGTGCATTGAGTGGCTCACAGAAAAATCTAATTTACAGTTTTCCTCCTACATCAGACGTAGCCAGTCACAAATCCAGTGTTTGGTCTTATATGAGGTCTATAATGGACTTGTAATGTGCATTACTTGAAGCTACACTGATGGATGGAGACAAGGGATGCAGCAATAGATGGACAAGAGTCAGTTGTGTAACTATAGAATACACCTATATAGCAGACATTTCTGATGAGAAATTATGACAAATATAAGTATTACATTTGCCGTTCATTATTTTGCACACTGCCTGTAATCCATACCTCTAATATATATATATATATATATATATATATATATATATATATATATATATATATATATATATATATATATACTGTACAAAGGTTTTAGGCACCTAATCATATTATTTAAAACTATTTATCTCTGCAGTAACAGAACTTCTCACTGTGAAGAAAGTAGCTGAAATTTGGTTCCAGATTTCTTCTGGATCTCCTGTTGTGAAAAGCAATCACTTTACCAAACCAGGTGTTTGATAGTTTGATAACTATAAATAATATGAATCCCATGAGGAGAGCTTTGCATATGCTGTTATAAACACAGTGCATAAACCCACTGCTTTCTATATGAATGTCATTGGTATTTATTCTAATGTTAGTGGTTTATTGAGCAAAGTAACACTTACTCCCTAGACCAGATATTTTTCATTCCAATGGTCACAGTCTAAAATGTTTGAACAGTACTGTATAACAGCCCAAAGTTATACTAGTGCAAATTGTCGCTGTCCAATGAAAAACATGCATCTCCAAAATAATGACTTTACAGGAGAAGGCAAAAATGCTCTTAACTTTGATTGGAAGTCAATGTAAACTGAAAATAATACGTTTATTACAAGTAATTTAGAGCATTTCTATTGGTCTAATCATCCAAAATGATTTACACAGTGTACAGTGTACACAATTTTCATTGGACAGCAGTGGAATGTGCGGTCAGCAGACCTTAAAATCCAGAAATATTGTGCAGAAGTTCTGAAGTGAAACAGGCACGTCTTTTTTCTCTTTTAAAAAATGTTATATAACAAATTGAATGCATTTCATAAATACAGGCATTTCACAAAGTGTACTCAACAAAAACACAAGACGTAATCACATTCCTGTCTAGCAACATACACTGAACATATAGAAAAGCACTCTCCATCATTCCAAATGCCAAACAAAACTGCACAATGTCACTGAGGGAGTGTGTTTGAGCTGTACAATGTACTGACACACATTGATTCATAAGAAGTAAAACCCAACAAAGGCATTGCATTGAAAAGAGAGATAACAAACTGATGGTCTTCAGATTGTAAAACTATTATACTGAACTCAGTGTAATGCCTTGCGTGATATTTACTGACTCCCACACACCTGACAGTTTAGCACCAGTTTTGTGGCTTAGCTTAGACACACACACTCTCTCTCTCTCTCTCTCTCTCTCACACACACACACACACACACACACACACACACACACACACACACACACTCATATGAATAATTTACTTTAACATAATTATACAAAAGAATCAGGCATGTACAAAAAGAAAAAATAATTTCTGAAATAAACAATAATATACAATTGCAAACTGTGAAAAGAAGAAACCTGGGCCAAAGTATAAAATTACAAAATGTCTTCTAATATCAGAACAGTTTCAACTGATGTCTTCATGCTTGGGGTGGATCTGAAACTTGGCCCATCCGTGAGCCATCTCGGCTTTGACCCTTCACTTGCAGATATACCGTAGTTAAAGGCCTATTTTGATTTCACTTGTGTTTTATAAGGTACAGACAGCCACCGTGTCGGTGGACATTACTATTTGTGCCATTTCTCATAAGAAAAGTCTTTAAGAATCATTATTTATTTTTATTTTCCAACCTTGTGGTTGGAACTGCAGCCTAACTACACCCTGTGCCAGGAGGGGCTGTTCAAAACATTGTAGTGCATTTGTATTCATAAGGTCAGGTTTAGAAGACCTTAAACGAACGCTTTCATGCTTACATACATACACACACACACACACACACACACACACACACACACACACTTTCTCTATCTAGTTCTCTCTCTCTTTTTCTCGCTCACACTGCCTGCAAAGGCTAGGAGTCTTTGAGCATATTAATGCGAGCGAAGATCTTGAGGGCCGGACCCAGTTTGATATTCATGGCGCTCATTAGGTGGTCCTCCTTCAGTAGCAGCATGGCCTGCCCATCAATCTCCTGAGAACGGAACTCATCTGCAATCTCCTGACAGCCTGCCGAGGGAATGACAACAAGCAACAGAGTGTTTGAGACATGAATAAGACATGAAGAAATCTACTTCTGACATTTGTCAAAGGAGTAGTTCAGCAAAATAATAAAAAAATACAACAGCAGCAGACTCCAAATATAGCTGATAAACCAAGACAATGTTCTGCATTCAAAATTCACTGCTTTACATTTGTACCAGAGCTTTACCATGTAACACGAAAGCTGATGTTTATACACAGCCAAATGCAGAAACTGCATGATTATATTAGTTTAAATACTAAAAAACACTGATATGATTTCACTGTGGATACTGACAGTTTATAATATATAATATCAGCAGTTACTTCAATAACTTCAGTTAAACAGTGTTTTACTAAGATTTGATTTTCCTATTGGTTAGACTTCTTAGACTGAAAGAAACTGTAGGAGGTCAAATTGTTAAGGCCTGAGGGCACAATCTCTTGTCTGTAATTCTTAGAATTTTTGATTACTGTTTATTAACTCTTCATTTTTTTCATCATTACTCCGCATTAAAAGATGTTTGAGTTACACCTCATTCTCACACTAAAGGTTAAGTTTGAATACCATGGTGGCGTTCTGTGTTTAGATTTTTAAATTCAGCCTGTAGTACTGCCATACAGTTAAACAGGGCGGACATAAAAGGTGGTTCTTTGAGCGATGCAACACAAAGAAATTGGTGTATTATGTGTAGAGGTGTAACGGATCACAAAACTAATGGTTCAGACAGTCTCTGATGTCCATTCAGAGGTGTGTTAACATTGTCATATTAAGAGACGAACCAGTCGCCTTTTGTGTGGTGTTAGTGGTCTTAGCTAGTTCTGATGCTCACTATAATGGTCTGAGTGATGAACTCTCTGTGTGCATCATGGTTAGTGGTGTTAAAAGTCTTCCCCCACAAGCCACATTCATTTTACACAATTTACAGTAGCATGTAAATTAGTAGCAAAGTCAGACATGGTAAAAAATAAAAAATAAAATAAAGAAAACCGACAGGCTGACGACATCTATCAGCACGCACAGCGAAATACAACACAGAGGTTCTTCAGCCATGCATGAGGTTAGGTGCAGCTTGCATGATGGGCCGAAACTCTTTTATGCCGCTTGTTATTTCACAAAAGCCAAAACACAAATGTGGTTACTGTTTGACCTGTATTGACATATAGTCTACAAATGTCCTTATTGTCTGTGTTTTGATTTTATAAGCGGTGTAAAAGACTACAGCAAAACAGTAGACTACAGTGTAGACTACAGTAGTTAATCTGTGGTAATCTTGCATCTATCTGCAATCTCCTTATTGACTAGTGTTTAGTAGTGTCTGAGCTTAAAGGTATCTTTGAATTTTTAGTCTAGCTGAGGTTATTCTTGAGTAATCAGTGACGCACTTTTGTAAGTCGCTCTGGATAAGAGCGTCTGCTAAATGTCATACATGTAAATGTAAATGTGGTTTACATGTGCCAAACCGAGGGGGCGATTCTTATGGATTGCGATCAACTCTAATCTGTTACACCATTATTTACATGCTTCCATTACTTGTTAGCTACATTAGTCTTGTAGCTCGTAGCTGATTGACTACATTTGAAGTAGGGAGAAAACTGTGTAAATCAGCTTTTTCTAAAGAATGACACCAGTAAAATGTCTGTTGCTTTTGAACTTTGAGAAGTGTGACTTTATATGACTTTATATGATGTGAACTGTGCTGACAGACTGAGCACCCAGCATCTATCTGCAAATAAAGCAACGCTAGGTTGCGCAGGCCACTGACCTGGCAGCGAGCGGATGAACTCAAACACTTCCTGCACGTTCCACTTGGTGGGGTCACATGGCAAAAAGTGCTGGCTGAGCAGAGGAAGCTCTTCCGGGTCTGGGGTGGTGACCCCTCGAGGCGGTCCCATAGGGCCGGAGCTTGCAGCAGATAATGGGGATGGGGGTTCCTCGTAGCTGGAGATGTCTGAGCAGGGGCTGGACTCCCCCTGACTGGGCTGGGATGGGAGTGGTGAGGACACAGACTCTCCCTGAGACTGCTGAGACACGGACAACTTCTGCAGGGGCAACATACACACATGGCACAAAGGCACACATCTTTACTGTTTTAGCACTATGAATTCCAACAGCTGGAACGTATGACTGTATGATGTGCTGCACTAAAACTAAATGCAGGTCCAGGAAGTGCTGCTGTGGGAATTTTCTTTACCTGTTTTTTTGCCTCTGTGCTTCTGCGACCTCGACTGTGTGACCTTCTTTTCCACCGATTGGCTGTTTTGCTCCGGTCAGGGTGGAAGAGGCCAATCCGCTTTGAGCACCCTACATTGTACCTGGTTAAGGACGTAAGAACAAAAGCTTTGATTTATAAAAGAACATACAGATTTCTATCTGAAACTTTCCTTCAATGCTGGGCAGTCTTTAACACTCGATTGCTTTACCTTTTTGCACACACCATCGAGCAGAAGCGCTTGGAGCCTTTAAACTTATAAGCAAAGTCAACCCATCCACACAACTCGCACGTCAGCTTGGGCTCATCCACCTCCTCCTCGTCCCTGACCCCTGAATCTGGGGAGAACAGGACAAAGCAGGGGTAAATAATATTGCACTGACTAGTAAAATCAGGCCTGATTAAAAGAAATAAGGGAGTAGATCATTATGCCTTAAACATTTACATATATGGAACTAAGCAGATGCTCACCAGCAGACAGAAACTAACCCTAGCTAATGTGAACAGACTAGAGTGCAAAGAGACCCGCTAGCTTAGATACTGTCTAGTCAGTGTAAATATATCTAGACACAGCTAGGTACAGTATACACACTACACTTGGCCTGAATGTCAGAGACATTAAAGTAAGCCATTGAAATCCTTCACAAGCAGCGTCATTAGACCTAGTTGACTGGGGCATGTGTCCTTCACTGAAATAAAGGTGGTAAAAGGCCAATTGTAGTAATATAATATAATTATAAAAAGAATAAGAATAAGTAGTTATTACCATAACATTAATAATAACAACAATAATACTTGTTATTATGATTATGATTCTTCTTCTTATTATTACTATATAATTTTAACTAGTAATATTTTAGGCTAGCAGAGGGGTACAGCGGTGCCCCTTAAAGTTCTGTGTGCCCCAGTAAAACAAGCGGCCTAGAAATGCCCCTGATCACAAGCTGTTAATAACTGCAAAATTAGTATTAAGTGCTCTTCAAAAAGATGATCTTCTGTCTGCATTTTAAGACCATGAATAACCGTTCGGACATGCAGGATTCTTGGTACGGCCATTGCCATAATGCAGGAGCTGGAGCATTTTTGGCTTTGTATGCCAAATGTTACGGTTTTAAATCTGATTCAGGCAACTACAAAAAGCCAGTAAAGAGAACCCCTACCGCCTATGTAGACCCATACTCCAGTTCTTACAATTCAATAATTCCTAGTAGTCACTGAATAATAATAGTAATTAATAAGCCCACAGTTTACTGGGTAAAGCTTAGGTAGAGAATGGCTAATGTTTAGTCTTATCTACTGAAATCCCTGGAACATGCAAACTGATGAATAAACGGGCAAAATGTTAGTTGAAAATGCAGACTGAAATATACGAAATATACAATTCTTGAAGTATTCATGACTGTACACACAACACTTCTGTCACATCTCAGATGCATCAAGCTTTTCTACCCAAAAGCACTTCCCACCTTGCTGTGCAGGTTCCTCCGGCTCAGAGTCGGTGGTGTTGGGGGCATTGCTAAGCGGGGTTTTCTCTGGGTCAGAGGGCAACTGCTGCTCTGCTTTCTTAAGGCTGTCGTTCTGAACTGGAGGCCGTTCCACCTGCAAGAATAGCACATTCATTTACCCATCAGTGCACAGCACTTACAATCACCCATTTCGCTTCAGAGAATTTGTCATTTTTGAAGCAGATTTTGAAGTACTGCAAGGTCCGGGTTGGGGGTGTGGTGTAAAGCTCATCATGCAAAGAGTCTCTTGCATAGTGACAGCAGCTCACCGACACCAGCTAGTTCAATACAAAACCAGGACCTGAGACAGAGACAGAGAGCATCCTAAATTGGTCTCTCTTTGTGCAGAGTTAAAAGTTAAGAGTTAAAAATAGGGTCACAAATATATACTATATATAATTTCCTGCAAATATATAGACTGATATACATGACTAAAGGGCTTGCAGTGGGCCTAGGCAGCTGAATTCCCTGGACTGTCTGGACAAGTTGATGATGACTTTATACCAAGTGGACACAAGAGGGCGCCATAACACACCCAGTGCTCTGCGTCCCGCTCTCGTCACTACAGAGACGTAAACAGCCCCCGGTCCTGTTGTGTGTTTCGCCTTACCGGAAACGGTTCCGCTCCCTCCTGGATGACGAAACCCTCAATGACGTGCGTGAGCACGTGCGGCTTTACTACGGCCTGCGGCGGCCTGCCCTCCTCGCTTCCCGGCCGCGCGCTCTCCGCTCCTGACGTCATGGTCGCCGCGCTCGCCGTCCCCGTCTCCGACGAGCCTGCGCGAGAGAAGCACAGCGGTCTCGTCACCATAACAACCACACCACACGCTACACGCTCGCGGACGCGCACGAGGTTGGAGGCACAGAGGCTGCTCTGGTCAGTAATACTCTGCTTGTCCTGCTGCTCAGGACTGCTTTTTATTTTAGACTTAAAATGATCCTAATAGGAGAAGAATAGCTCCAAAAAAATATTAAGATGCTGGTTGTAAAATGAATGAATGAATTCTATAGCTAAGTATTTTTGCCAGTTTAAGTTTTGATGTTTTTTTTGGAAAGCACCTCAGATTATGGCTGAATACATTCTTAAAGAGAATCTGCTGAGGTTAGGACTTTGTTTAAATGGAAATGGAGTAATGTGCATTAATGTACATAATGTACATAATGGATATAATGTGCATAATATGCACAGTATATCAATAAACCAGAAAAAGTAAGAGATATAATGGGAATATAAGTACTGGGACTACAGACTAAGTATACAGACATTCATTTCTTAAAAAAATATATATTCCTAATTTGGTCATTTCTAATTTCCACCAGTAGCTTGGACTCCCCTATCACATGATGCTACCATTGCTGGAGAAGGTTAGCATGTGTTTTCCCAAGTCACATGAAAATAATCCCAAAAGGAGAAGAATAGCTCCTAAAATAAACTTCAAATGCCTGGTAGTAAAATTGATGTTCCACTGGAGTTATGCAAGTATTTTTGGCCAGATGTGTTTTTACTCTTACTCAGAATGATTCTTGGTAGATATTACTTTTATTTAAATCATTATTTTACTGAATTAATGACTTTTAGTTTATGGTGTTTTGGAAACTGCCTTAATATTTGACAGAATACAATCTCAAAGAATGTATTATTTATGTATTTGTCTTAATATTAAACCTATTAGTCTATCTCCTAGCATGATCAGTTACAAGCCAATGGAAAACAATTACAAGTGGGTGTATCTCTCTCTCTCTCTCTCTCTCTCTTTCCCCTTCTCCCTCTCCCTCTCCCCCTCTCTCCCTTCTCAGGAAAAGAAATCCTCTCATCTACAATAAAACACCTGTTAACATCACATAAGAAAAGGCAAAGCTCACCAAGGTAGGCTAAAACCAGCTTCTCCTTAGCAGCATTTTCAAATTCCGTCTCAAACTGTGCCGGTAGTCTCATTCCATACTATTTACAGCACAAAGCCTGAGATGAGTCTATTCCCAGCACACTCGCGCACACTCGCGAGCTACCCTGTCACTGCCTCTCTTCTGCCTCCTCTTTCATGGGAAAACACTCTCTCCTGATCACTGTTACCGCCCCCTTCCTCACCCACCTCCTCCTTCCCAAAAGAGCACGCACATTCAAACAAATCTACTTCATCATGTGGGCGGAAGAAACACTTTTTGCTCCTCCAGCTGTGGTTGCGACATTCTCTGAATCACCAGCTCACTCTCTGAAAGGATAAACACATGTTTTGCTCTGGCCGTGCCTCCACTGCTTATTCTAAATTCAGAACTGAATGTCTCGTCGCATTCCTGGCTATGAAGTTTACGCGGTCACTTCATGGCTTAATGCATTAAAATGGAGTGAATTAAACACCAATGGCTTACAACTTGTCATTTACGCATGGCATTAGTGTGGTTTTATTGACCAGAAATAGCTGTAATTCATTTTATAAGACCATTTTTCCAAAAAGTACAACCCTGTCTCTTTATTTCCCAGACTTAAATCCACAGATTTGTCTAAATGTCTATTGTGACATCCGAAACTAGCTGAGAGTGTTGTTCTTCAGACTGTGGCTGTGGGGAACTCTGGGTAGCAGCTAATGTTTTTTTTTTCATGGTTGGGTTCATGTGTTGTACCTGCACGTTTCTGCTGTAAATGTGCGGGGCGTATTTATTGTCTTTTCAGGTGCTGTTTGCCGTGGTCAACACATGTACTTGGGCCAGTTATGGTGTATGTGAAGCCTGTTGTTCTTGGTGACCTTGCTGAGCATATGTTGATTCAACCCTGATGAATCACTGTTCAGGGAATCGATCTCTGTCTGATTCCCATATCAACTCAATTGAGGCAATCTTTGCTGCTTGCTGCCAATTCGAATCTCTATTATTATTTCGCATTATTTCGCTCCTGGCTTTGTCAAGATGTGGCCATTGAAGTGGTTAAAGTTTGACACCCCTGTTTTAGGTGCTACACTGGTGTCAGAAATGGGATGTGGGCTAAGTGGGAAGAAAATGAGCTGCGCATCAACAAACTCAATAACGTGAGATGACGAGGACACAGCCCGTAGAAAGGGTAGCAAGCGCTACGGCTGCCACGGCTCAGCAAAGACGCCTGGATGGGGCTCCCCTCTCTCTCTCTCTCTCTCTCTCTCTCTCTCTCTCTCTCTCTCTGTGTCTCTCTCTGTGTCTCTCTCTCTCTCTCTCTCTCTCTCCCCCCCCCGCCCACCGCATGAATGAACTGTATAGAATGTATGGAATGGGGAGGTTTGGAAACTTTAACAATGTTTATATTCTACTTTAAACTTTATTTAATAAAAAAATAAAAAGAGGACACTTCCACAATATAAACCCTTCAACAGGGTACCTGTGACTCTATTATGCCAGTGTTGAACATTCTTCATTCGTCTTTATTAGCTGCATGTTTTGATTGGCTATTTTATTTTAGGTCTGAGCATTGTGTGCGTGCTGGAGAATTTAGCCGAAACGCTGAATCCAGGAAAGCACACCCTCTTCCCTAAAAAAGGTCTTTTGTATCACCACATGTTCCACTTTGAGAAGAAAATCAATAGGACTGACAATAGAGAAAGTTTCCATTTTACGTTTAGTGTGTCCCTCAACGTAGTGTGGCAGTGTTGCCTTACAGCAAGCCTGATATCAGGTGCAACAAGGTTCACCTGACACCATGTAGAGTGTAGAAGTATTGGACCACAGTACCTTGCGTTTGATTTGTGGCATTCTCCGTGTCAGCTTTGGATGGTTCTGAAGGACTGGTGTCTTGGGATGGGGTGGGCGTGGGGACCTGTGTGACCAGTGGCGGACAGATCTCTCTCATTACCAGAGACGTAGGTTTATCCTTATTGTCCTGAGCAAGTCTGGAAGCCTGAGATATGGAAAGTTGGGGGAAGAGAAGAAGAAAAGAAAAAGTCAAAAAGAATTTCCTATTATTTCACATATTTCCCAGCAGTTTCAAGGTTTCTGAGTACAACCCTGGGAATCAGGGTTCTTACATGGTTCTACTCACAGATCTACAGTTCTAGAAACCAATTGTATTAGTATGAAACGTGGAGTTTTTTAAAACATTAAAATCTATTTTTTTCAAAAATGCTTCTTTAAAGAATCAGTCATGGAAAATGGAAAATTCTGCTGGGAACCAAAATTGATTCTTTTCTGTTTTTGACTGAGTGTAGTATATGTAGCTGCCTGGCTGCTGGTTGCTCAGTCAGTGCTGGTGGTACAGTAACGTACCTGACTATGTGCGGGCTGAATCTGCAGGTTGATGGCTGTTAGCTGCACAGGCTGAGCTTTGGGCTGACCCAGGCCAGACTGGGCCCCGTGCTGGCTCACCGTGGAGTGGAAGATGGTGGCCTGTTGGCTAGCTGTCGTACCCTGGTTGTGCATGTTGGGAGGTTTGGGCAGGACGGGGATGGGTCCAGAGGAGCTCTGAGTGGAGCTCTGGATGGCCAGTGAAGCGGCCTGTGCATGTGGCTGGATGGAGGCTGTTTGTAGTAAGGTCTGTATTCGCGGAGTTGGCGGAGCTTGGGACTGAATGACGAACTGTTGAGGCTGCTGCTTGATCAAGGCTTGGGGTTGAATCTGGGTGTACGCTGGCAAGAAAACACAGACAGGATATACAAATATAAATTTTGGTTACTTTTATCCTTATTCAATTTGTGCCCGAATTAAACAAGGCCATGCAAATAAACTGATCTGATATGCAGCCTTAAACTCAGGGTTGTCACTGTTTAAGATGTTTACGATGTTGATATGAGCAGTTTGGCTTCAGTGAAAAATAATGTTGGAGGTTTTTGTTTAATATAGTACACCAATATAGTAAGTGAAACTTAAACAATATCTGCTAAAGCCATTAGGAAAAGTTGGGATGTGATGGAGTAAGTACTGGAAATACATGAGACATATCTATTTAGTCCACATTGGGTTCCTTGTTAAAATTTCTCCCACCCAGTAAGTAAGACACCCCATATCACACAATGCTACTAGTCTTGGAGAAGGCTAGCATGTGCTTTCTCCAAATCACATGAAGCCAGCCACTTTATCTTTTCTAACTGCTGCAAACCCAACATCATTGAATTGCTGGAGGCAAACACTGCTAGTAAATTGGCTAGTAAAACGGCAAATGATCGGAAGACAGACAGACAGACCGTGGCCAATTGTGCTCTCTGGGACTACGGATGGCCACGGATGGCTGAGGCATCACCGGGGATCGAACCTGCAATTGAACTTGCAACCTCCCAATGTTAAGGCCTTAGTTGGCTGCACCATTTAGTAGCCCTTGTTGCATTTAAAAAAATGTGAAACATATTTTTAGAACACTGAACCATTAAATAAAAGAGTGTTACTGAGGTCAAGATGTTGGTTCATCACCATCTCTCCAACTCCCCAACTTATCCCAAAATTATCAGGTGGAGCACCAGCATTACAGAGAACACAGTTCCACTGCTCCACAGCTTAATGCTGAGGAGCTTTATACCCCTGGGGTTAGGCATGGGTTCAGTCATGGGCCACTGCTGTGTCTGATCCACTCAAACTAGCTCAACACACACTACACACCAACACACCCCACCATGTCAGTGCCACTGCAGTGCTGAGAACGACCCACCACCCAAATAATACTCGCTCTGTGGTGGTCAGTCCTGGGCTCCTGACCATTGAAGAACAGGGTGAAAGGAGTCTAACAAAGTATGCAGAGGAACAGATGGGCAAGATGGATATACAAAGCCCTCCTATGTGGAAAGTAGTTTAATGGATGAGTGCAGAAACAAGGAGGTGGTTTTAATGAAGTGCATGGTCGCTGTATAGCTTTTATGAGTCGTCTGGAGTCAGTAAAAGGGTCCATTAAAGACAGTGTACTCAATATTCAGCCATCACTATGCAGGTAATGCAGGCATCCCGCCCAAGGCTAGTGCCCTAGGAGTTTCCGTTGTTACAGTACAGAGATAATTTGAGTAACCGTGGTTAATTTCACAGTCTTATATATGACTTTATTGAGGAAGTATGTACTGCATGTATGAGTGAGATGTTACTGGAACAACCCATAAATGACCACCCTTTTTATTGGCCTACTATGCTATTCTATTCTTTTCCCTTCCATAAAGTGAATCTGCTTATGTTGGAATCTGATTATCTGTTTGGGATATAATCACTGTATCCAGGAAAACTGCAATGGAAACTGGACCTGTACTGGTGCTGTTAATAGGTGTGAGACTGCTCGACTTGCTGGAAATTGTGTTAAACTATGTAGTTGACTCAGCACGACTCCAGGCCCACTAGCATTCACACACACAGGCTCACACCCTGCTCTGGCTTATGTGGGTGGGTTGAAGCAAGAAAGAGAAAAGAGACAGAGAGGGAGAGGTCTCCAGTTTACAGAGGGCCGGAAATAAGTAGCAGAGCTGCGGGTCACACTGCGCCTCGTAACGGCAAACAGTAAAGTAGTGAGCAAGAATGTATTTTTCTCCCTCCTCTCCATGGCGTGGGATAGTGGATTCAGATGACTCAGTCGACCATCCTCTACCACTGCTCGCACTCTCCCTCTCCCTCTCTTTCTTTCTCGCACTTACTCATGCTCAGAGAAAAGGAGCTGATGAATTAATCCCTCTGGACTGCGGAACTCAGCCCTGGAAAACCCCAGACTTTCCGGCTTGGCTTTTCAGCTATGCCACAGCACACTAACATTATTTTATGTTATGGGCTACTTATGTCAACCACCATTACCACTGTCCTCAAAGAAAAAGACAATGCGAAGCAATTCTGCAAAGGATCACTCACATGCCCCATTACGGCCCTGGCATCCCTAGATAAGACAGACCCAGACTAACTGCGTCTTCCTTTTCTAGTCAAACTCTCGCCCTCTGACAGTAAAACAGTGTGTTTAGGTGCTGTCTTTAACCCACAGACCACTGTATGTAGTTATACTGTAAAATTAGTCAAGTCATTTGTTTGATGACAGATTAAAGGTGCCCCAGAATGTCCAACTGCATTTTTCTTGGCACAGTTTAATGATGAGAGTTTGGAACATGGAAGTGACAAACCATGAAACCCAAACACTGTTGTCTCCTCCTTCAAAACAACATCTGGCATAAACAAAGCAGGGCTACATCTGGGCCAACTGCAGAACCCCAAAACTGTTACATAAGAGCCTTGACTCACTTGAAGCCACTAGCAAAAAGCTCTAGTCAAAGCTATCAAATGGTAAAATGTGATAGCCAGCATCCACAGAAGTGGGGCTCATACTCCGCACACAACTACGTGAAAGCCAGTGGAGGGAACAGAGATCCACGCAAGGCAAAGAAGCTCATGCTCGCTTTTACCAGCTCTTCATTTTTCTGAACACATATCAAAAGAAAAAGTACAGGCTTAATTATTTTGTTTTACTGCCAAACCCGGGGAAGCGAGTGGAGGCAAGGTGAAAAACGAACCCATCTATAATCAAAGCTTCAAACATCGTTCTGAGAGGACACAAGGAGAGGACAGCAATAAGACTAGGGGTGCAACAACTAATTGACTAGTCAGTCAACAAAAAACTGGCAACCAAATGAGTTGGCAATTTTAATAGTCAATTAGTTGTTGATGTCATCACGTGTGTTTCTCGTGCTAACTAGGAATGGTTAACTGGATGCACGTGAACCGCGGATTAATCGCTAAAGTTTAACTTTTCTTTCTTAGTGTATTACTTGTTAAGCGTCTGTGTGCTTGTTAAATGTCATGCTTGTGTTGCTCTCACCAAGTAAAATTCTTGGTGTGTGTGACATGCAATAAGAGATTCTGATTCTGACTCAGATAACAGTGTGGAATACAGTTTTACTGCCGTTATTAGTTTTTACAGTAACAATTCTCTCAATCTGGAAGCTTCCAATCTGGAAGCAGCAGCTGTCTGTCTCATCAATGGAGAGAGTGGATTGAGTGGTAAGTGTAAAAAGGAGAAATCTTCAGGTTAGTGAGGGTGAGAGAGAGGCAATCACTCTCTGCAAACTCATGTCAAAATAAGTCACTAATACAAATGTAGCAGTAACACAAAATAATTTCTGACTGAGAGCTTTTTTTTTTTTTTTTTTAAAAAGCTGATAGCTACATGAGAGAATTTGATAATTGGTTGATTAATAATCCAAATAATAATTATTAATTTCAATAGTCTACAGGTTATTCAAAACAGTAGTTTGTTGCAGCGCTAAGTAAAATTCAAAAGTAATTACAGTGTTTTTGTTCCAGTGTTGAAACTATCCCGCGAACCAGCCAATAAAAGCAGAGTGTATCATTTCACACACTTACTATTTAAACTATTAAACTATTAAACTATTTTAACAACAACTCTGAATACTCAATAAATGCGTTCTTTGTCACCTTTAGGTTCTTGCTCAGTGAACACCAGCCATGCCCCTAATATACAGAAAAACAGCTGCCCTCTGGAGCCTTTCTGCCATAGCAACTACACCTGCACCCAAAGCTCAGTGCACCTCTGCTGATGCTTCCACTCTTCTGAGACTGCCCTCATTATACTGTAGTAAAAAGGAAACACATTCACACATGCACTGGCAAAACAAGCACAATCTTTCCTGTCACTGGTCTCTTAGCATACACCCAGCAGCTTCAACTACACACTTGCTGAAAGAAAGGGCATGAATGCATGCATATGTCTGAGTTTCTAAATGCGTGAAGTGTTTTCATGTAAGAAGACCCTCTCCTCCCTGAACTCCTCACTAATGGCTGCCGCAAGCCTCAACACGACCCCAACAATAAAAGCGGCCTAACAAAGCGAACCAAGTCTTTGATACGTCTAAGCAAGGGCTTGTGTTTCAGGAGGCGCTGGCTTGTGGCCTGGAGTGATGAGTGGTCTGTTTATCTGACTGACGGAGAAAAAGGTGTGATGGGCAAATAAGAGGAAGCATGTGCCACGCAGTGTGGATGATTAGCAGGCTTTTGCAGGATGCCCGCAGGCTCTGCAACATGACTGAACAGATGTAGACAAATGATCAACTGGCAGACCATCATTTGCAAGAAAGATCTAGAGCTTTTCTGTTTGTAAGTTCGTGAGTTCTTAAGGACTGCTTTCAGTTGGTGGTAAAACGACCAGCTGGTGGTTTAACCGTCAGGATGATGCTGATTGGCAAGACCTTCGCTAATAAAGCCTTTACACAGACGGCTAAGCTAACAGGCATCACTTATTTTTACTTTTGTAACGTGCTGTGGGGAAGACGTGAAAGCAGGCCAATAAATAATACGTTCCTTGTTCTAACATTGATGCATCAGTAGCAGTAGAGACTCGTAGCAAGCTTCAGCACTTAGCCTTTGGGAGCAACAATATATGGACAAAAGTATTGGGACACCTACACATTACACCTACAGGATTTATTTTACACCCCTTTCTAAATCCGTAGGCATTTACATGGAGTTGGTCCACCCTTTACAGCTCTACCAACAAGTCTAGAACTCTGCAGTTATTGAGTCAGCAGTGTTTGAGACTTTTACGCCCTATGCGCCTCAGCACTCTGAGACCCCGCTCTGTAGATTTACATGGTCTATGTAAAGTTGCTATGGTTCCTAACCTTTTACTAATACCACTCATATATTAGATTGTGAAAGTCTGGAGTATCTAAATTTCACCAGAATTTTTGCAATGGTGGCATCCTATTACAGTACCACACTGGAATTCAGAGAAACATGGCTAGATTAAGAGGTGTCTCCCAATACCTCACATGTACCACATAGTGTTGTTCTGAAGCTAAGACATTTACACATGGCATGTAAATGCCGTAGCACGAGGCCAGAGAGTGTGTGTTACACAGGTAGGTGATTGTAGCGTTAAGAGTCTAGAAGGGCTTGCCTGGCCAGGGCCACTTTGCTACATCAACCAATTGGACATTGTGAGTTGCTTTGTATTTGATGAATCTGCTGTTTTTTGAGTTGAGAAATTTGACAGTTGAGAACTGACACTTATATCTGATCATTTAGATTGATATTATCAATATTAACTGTTTAAAATGATTGAAACGTGTCACTGTAACTATATAAAGTATATAAAGTATTTAGGCCGAAATCATTTCTGCCATTTGTGAAATTTGAGAATCATATCTAACCATTTGTGACCAACAACTGAAACCACTGGTGGCAAACTCATACCGGTCAGGCCCTATTGATCATATCACTTCGCCATGTTTTGGTACCTGTTCCATTTGTTTGGCTCTTACCTGGTGCAATGAGGGGATGAGAGGAAGTGACACTGCGGCTCATATTCACTGCCTTGGCCTCTGTCTCTCCTCCACTCTCCTGCTTCTTTCCTGCATCTCCAGAGGCTCCAAGGATCACACCCTTCCCGCTGGTGCTTCCAGAGCAGGTGGCAATGTGGCTGGGGGTTTTGATGAGTGGAGTGGGTTGGATGGAGACTGGAGTCTGCTTCAGGCTCAAGGCCTGCAGGCCTGTGGACTGAGAGGATGATGATGCCCCCTGCTGGCTGCGCAGGGCAAGATTCTGCACCTAGGGAAATTTGTAATATTTCAAATTTCCATGATTTATTTGCTGCATGGTTCATATATGGAAATGAATGTGTTTGCTTTTTGGTGTGTGGAACATACAGATGAGCAAGTGGATGTGTGTGTATGTACCTGTGCAGAGGCAGACTGTGCACTGCTGTTTGTATTGTTGTTATTGTTGTCTGACTGGAGAGCAGTAACAGTAGCTGTAGGAGCGAGAATGAGCTGGGGGGACAGAGGAACAGCTCGGCCTAGACTCCGAGCTACATGCACCAGGTTACTTTGCTGAGCCTGGAAATACACACATTACCAAGATCTGTAAGATTTCATTATTTCCACCATTTTCTTTGCAGTTTTGACACACCTGGTTGTATGTGTGCTGATGATGATCATCTTAAAAACGTCTGATCCAAACGCTAGGGGTGGCCATATTTTATTAATATTTTTATTTAAAGAGGACAATGGGAACACACAGGTATCCACTGTTGTTAGGATGCCATGGCGGAGGGGGGGGGCTAAGTTGTAGGATTATGTTAGTGTATATGTGTGAGAGTGGAAATACCTCTTAAACCATGCAGCTACAGTATGTTAATGTACATTAATACACCTTCACTCATTTAGCACAACCAGCCTTAATTCAACTTAGGCCTACATGAAACCCCCCTCCCCCCCAATATATAAATATATGAGAACAGTAACAGAACCAAGATAGTCAGGGACTCGGGAGTCGTTTATGCATACATTTTTGTGGGTGTTAAAGCTCACCATCTGGGCACGCAGGTACATCTGTGCTTGACTGGCGGTGAGGGTGGGACTTGAGGCACTGCCTAGCAGCACTGCTTGCTGTGAGATCCCAGAAGGGGTGGAATTTACACTCTGGGCACGACTTATTAACTGAGCAGTGGCAGGAGATGTGGTTAGATTAATCTGAGAGATAGAGAGAGAGAGAGAGAGACAGAGAGAGAGAGAGAGAGAAGGAACACTGTTATGAGTATTTAGTCATCAGTGAGGTTGGCTGATGTTGGATTGTTAGTTCTGAGGGCATATTTTATATTATATTTTGATTTATATTATATTTTAATGCTCCACTGACTACAGCAGGGAGAACAGTGTCTCTGTCATTGCCACTCCAGGCCTGGAACACTTCTACTAATGCACTATGCAAAATGCAAGTTTACAGCTGTTAATAAGGGGGAGCTTAGATATTTATATTTGCAGGTATTTACTGAATTACACTCCCACTGTAATGGGTACCCAGGAGCAAAAACACAAACTCTTGCATAATGCTCCTTCAAGTAAACAAACAGGATTAGGAATATGGATGCCCAGTACATAAACAGTATATTAATATTACCATGCCCATCACTACTCTTTATCTTAAACTATACAGGCATATGCTGGACATGCTGGTAAGTGTACACTTACTGTAGTCTGTGATGATCCACTCTGGGTGGATGAGGTCCCATTCTGGGTAGAGTTCTGTCTACCAGCAGCTATACTGGCCTGGGAGTGAGTAAGTAAAAGAGAAAGAGATGGAAGTGAGAACAGTGGGGCAGTTATGTGGTATTACAGGTATATGTGGTGTTTTTTCTAGTGTTATGCTACCACACCCTTGTCACTGAGCAACAGTCAGTAAGGCCACTAGATTCAAGTAAGCTTCAAACTAATGACAGTACACCACCCACTCAGTAGCCTTTAAGTTTACCCACCTGCTGCACAGCTGCCAGGCTCTGTAGCTGCGCTGTGCTGAGGTGCTGCTGCTGCAGGGCTGCCGTCTGCAGCATCAGATGCTGCTGCTGGGCGGCGTACATCTGCTGCAGATACTGCGCCGCTGTGCTTGGCTGCCTGTGCAAGGCCTGCTGGATCACCTGAAGGACAGCGAGAGATTGTGTTAATTACGTGGAGAAAAGAGAGAGGGTATACTTTCGTACCAACCTGCGTGGTCTGCTCGGATGCCTTGGAATTTAAACTGAAAACAGTATGGTCACCATCAGAATTTGTGTTTTATGTCTGTCTGTTAGGATCCTCTGGATGGGGATTTTCCTTGTATTGGTTGCCCTCTTCTGGCCATTAAAGGAACAACAATTATTCGATGAAGCTCAAGACAAAGTTGAAGTCAGCTTCACAGAGTTGTGTGTTGAGTGAGGAGCAGGATATGGTGACTGTAGGACACTGTACAAAACACTATGCCAAAAGGGACCTATGTAGAACCCTGAACACGTAAAGAACCACTTGAGTGTATAAATGGCTCGTGGCATGGTTAAATGCTTCTTCTCTACAGTCTAAGCAATCTAAAAGGGCTGAGATATAGTACTGGAATATGTTCTAGACTCATAGCAATAGCAGAACCATTTTTGAATGCTACACAGAACCATTGTTGAACTCTAAATGTTTTTCATATTAAAATAACTAGCATTTCAAACAGGCAAAAACATTAAAGCAATCAAATGTTTTGGTTTTACCAAAAAAAACCAGAAGACCCCTATAGGTCACCAAAAAGGGTTCAGTCATTTCACTGTTTTGTTGCCAGAAGAATATCCAGTAGTTTATGTGGAGCAGATAAACATGAGCCTATTGGCACCATGACTAATGTCAAGCACGGGCTAGAGGGGTATAAAGCTGTGGAGCAGTGGAACTGTGTTGTCTGGAATGATGGTGATCCATCTACTCCAGCTACTTTTGGGATAAGTTGGGGAGTTTGGGATGAGGTGGGGTGGTGAACACCCAACATCATGACCACACTGCGAACAATGCAAACAATGCAAACACACTGCAAACAATGCAAACAAGTCATCACAGCAGTGCTCCAAAATCAAGTAGAAAGCCTTTCCTGGACAGTAAAGACAGTTACTCCAACAAAAGCAGGATAAACTCTTTTTTTAATATCCTTGATGTTAAAAGAAACAATGAATGAGCAGATGTCCCAATACTTTTGTCCATATTGTGTATTTAGCTTTAAACATGTTTCATGGCTGCCTAATGTCCAGATTTATTGCTGTCCCGGTACTTTTGTCCTTACAGTGTTGCTCCAAAAAGGGTTCTGCTACTGTTAAGTTACTGTTAAGTCATAGAGCACAGTTTTTTGGTTCTGTGCAGTTGCTAAAACTGTAACACATTAGATACTATTATAATGTCTCCTGGCTGACTTTCTCTTAACAGAAACTGAGAATCAATGCAGTGCAGTGTTAATAGTGGGATTATGTTGTAGTAGTAGTAGTTCCAGCAAAGCACCAGCCCTCACTACCATCCTCCTCTGCAGTGCCTGACACCACTGAATGACACAGTACAGGTCCTGATGGTCTTTTCTCATTTCTCCATCCACCACTGGATGCTCCTCACACCTCCTGGCTCTTCCCCCCCTACCTTGGCTTTCACGTGGGACTGGCCCGTCGCTGCACGGTTGCTAAGTAACAGCCAGAGGAGGCTCTGACCCCTGTTCCGGGTGTGAGCACAGTGGGACGTGACCTGAACACACTGCATGTTCAAACTTAACCAGCTCATTTACAGACCACGAGCAGTTGAGCGTGTAATGTACTGCACCTCAGAGCAGTGCTGATCTAAGGCCAGAATTTATAAAGGGAAAAATTATCAGACTCCTCCTGTAGACTGAGATGACATGATATTTTATCTTTTTGAGTAAAAAAAAAAAAGCGATTCTAATGTTTACAAACCTTAAATATGAATACTGAATTCTGAATCACTGGTTTTAATAATATAAAAAATATATAATATGATTACTTGCAGGTATAGTACTGTGCAAAGGGTCTTGGCACCTGTGACAACTAGTTCTCCTTATCTGGGCAGTCAGTGTTCATTTTCTCAATAAAACACAAATATTACAATAAATACTAATAACATTCATAGACAAAGTCACTGCCTTCATTAAAACATCCCCAAAGATCTCCTCATGGAAGTCTAGTATTATTTTTAGTTATCATCCAACACCTGGTTTGGTAAATCCATGCTTGATGTGATGTTGTGATGTGATTCTAATTCAGGTAAGCTGGCGATGGAACTGAACACATCAAGGAGCTGACTGGAGGCGTCCCGGGGAAACCTGGAACCAAGCTTAGTTCTTCATACTAGCTCACAAGATCTCACCTACGTTCTTCAAAATACAGGCAGAAACTCTCCTATTGCTGGGATAAGTTGTTCTACATAATGTGCTTATGTGTCTAAGACATTTGCACAGTACTGCACATAAGGTAAGCGGTATACGTTTTAGTCACCACTGTAAGTTATTACTGAATGAGGTAACCGCAACAACCGCAACAACCACAACAACGTCACTGGTGATTCTGGTGACTTTTGCTAGTATATTATATTAAAGCTGAAGTGATTTATTTATTTTAGAAACATCTGTTGTTATACTTGAAATACTTATATCCTTACAAAAAAATCTATAAATCAGATGTTTAATATGACCATCAAAAGAGTCTTCATTTGATATAACGGGTACATTATTACCAAAAGTGGTCCCAGAAAGATGGCATCACTCAAATATCCATTTGCACCTTCATTTTTAGGAGTGTACACTTACTGCTCTCTCCAAAACCATATACTCCACCTTTAGCAGTATAACAGTTTTGTCTGAGAGTGTACTTACTTTCAGTTTTGATCAAATCTATTGTATTAAGGTGGAAATCTCAATTATTATTATTATATTATTATTATAAAACTGATTTGTTTCTGTTTAAAATAATGTATACTCGTATTAAAAATATGTGCAATCAGTTCAGTATATGGTAATGGACACAGTAATAGGATCCCCCGATTCAGCCAGTGTTGTCATTTTTCATTTCCAGTATAATGAATGGTAATCTTTATGGCCGGCCCACTAAATGCAATGCTGTCAGCAAGCTCAGCTGGCAGACTAATGGGGGAAGGTTTGCGTGTGAGATCAAAGGTCAAGGTTGATGCAGTCTACAATCAGGGTGGGCAAATGGTAACCAACAGCAACGTGAAAAAGTCATTAGCGAATGTCTACAGAGGTCTTGAGGAGGTAATGATGGAGTATCTAAGCTGAGCTGCTTCACTCTGTACAATCATAGCTTAGCATTTTGGAGACTGCATGCAGTTTTTGGAATTGCCCAATAGGTGGCAGCACATTATCGAGAGAAGCCTGCGGGTACCCTTGCTGTCTTTTTAACACAACTTTCACACTCAAAAAAGGTGAGAGTGAGAAGTTGTGAGGGTGAGATCGCAAATGTGAGTATGTGTAAAAGTGTACGAGTGTGTTTGTGTGCACTTATGTTATTAGTGTGTATTAGAAATGCCATATCTGCATGGATGGGTATGGGTATTTGGCTGATATCAGCAGAAAATAGCGGTGTCTTACTCCTGCGGGGTAGTGGAGTATTTGAGGAGGCTGAGCATGATAGTCTGCTTTTAGATGCTCTTCTTAAAGCCGGCTCTAAAATGTCAAACTGACCTTGTAATAGTTGAATAATGAGAGTTCAGTACATGACAGTGTTACACCATCAACCTCAAACACTTGTGTTCGCCTTCAACAGAAATTCACAGCTGGGAAAGCCGCAAAAAAAGCTCATCACTACCAGACACTTCTAGTTATGGGAATATGGACTGCTAAGTCAACCAGGCCTTGTGACCATGGCTTTTCTTGTGTCAGTGTCCACAAAAGGGGAGCTCAAACTCAGCATGCAATGAAGCAAAAGCTAGGGGGGCAAATGTGGATCCATCCTAAGCTACAAGCTGACCTTAGTCGAGTAGCTTTTACCAGTACTTTTTACTGGTAAGACACTTGTGACTGCGATAAGCAAGAGTTAGTAGTAAAAGTAGCTAAAGGCTAACTAGCCAGCCAATCACTTTGCACTGAGAGGGCACAATGAGAGGACAGCAACACTATCTAGATGAAATAAATTGGAAATAATTACAGTGTTCTGTTCCAGTATTTAAACTGCATATATAATAAAACTACATAAATACACTATAATATGCAGGTTTTGTGAGCTTTAACCAATGCTGTAAAACAACCACAAGCCCTTTTTTACAAGCCCTTTTTTACAAGCCCTCCATAAAAGGAAGATCAGCACAGGCTTGTTAAACGGCATCTGGGCCCAAACAAAATCACAAAAGAACAACTTTATTAAATTTAATAAATGCATTATTTAGCACCTTGGCAAAAATAATACTTTTTCTTTTTTGATACCAATATTGAAATCACATATTACATATTGTATATACTGATCCCAGTACAATATTTTTTCCAGTACTTACAATATTGTAAAAACCATTTGGCCTTAAAATCCACGTTTCAATCAAAGCACTTCACTTAGCTTGATCAACACAGTTTGTGAGATAACGAATAGCTTTCCACTCCACCTATTTTACAATATTTTAAAGAGCTTTTCATCAGTATTTTGGTCTGAATGGTTTAGGAATGTGATGTGGGATGTTGGGACTAGAATGCACAAATAGAAATGTTAAAACACTGCTTCAGCTCGGAGTGAACCTGTTGCTCCTTTGTTATTTTTCTTAGCTCTGCATTTGAACCCAGTAAAGTCAGCTGAATGTCTAGCTGTGTGTGATCTTACCTGTACAGTCTGTCGGTCAGGTATCCCACTGTACACGGATATCTGTGGCATGGTCTGTCTGCTGCTGCTGGTGCTGCTGGCTGAGCTGGCACTGCTGCTACTGCTGCTGTTGTTGTTGGGGGTGTTGGGTGTGGTGGTGGCGCTGGTGGTTGTAGGATGTGTGTTGGAGTTGGTGGAGGAGCTGGAGGTGCCAGTATTGCTGGCGCTGGAGGCAGGGGGACCCTGCTCACCCTCCATGGTGCCACCTCGACGCCTCACTTTTGACCCACGACTGCCCCGCTGGCACACTCTACGCAAGCTAGGCAAGAGAGGGAGATGTCAAATTAAACAGCGGTTAAACAAGTCGACCATTAGCACCATGCTGCTTAATCAGTAAGGAATTCAAGTGCCCGAGTGGGAAAATTCAGTTAGGGACCACAAAGACACTGATGGAAGGTTCATTTTACTAATCAATTATATTCAAATATGAATGAATCAAAGCATCATATAGCAGTAAAACGGAGCACGGATCAGATCTGAGCTTTTCTTTGAGTCGATCAGGATTAGCTGGTTATCCCTGAAGCAGTTTTACTTGTGTTCAATTTCCAGTGCAAGTCAGTGGAGCTTGTTGGCTACAGCACATGTGAAACAAGTCCATATGGTTTCCCATGTTTAGGCTAGCAAACTGATGTACCGTTAATTAATCACCAGTTGTTGGACATTTCTGTAATGCTGAAGGCAGAATGATCATTTCCAGAAGATCCTGCACCATTATACAGCTGCTCACATATCAAACCAAGCAGTTTAAACAAACATGTGCCACACCAAGGAGGTGGAGAACTTATGCCTTTTGTCTCCCCCTTTTTTTTTGCCTTTTCCCCTTTGAATTAGCCTTGAACCAGAGACCCTCACTCACTGTTACAAGAGTAGTCACTGTCTTTACAGGAGTAGGAGAACATTTGCATGTACAGCATTTGGTTGATGCTCTTATCCAGAGCGCCTTACAGATAAATCATAGGTGAATGTAGCATTAGGAGTCTTTCCCAAGGACTCTCATTGGTGTGGTGTTGTGTGCTGGGAAATCGGCCAAACTTCAGCCAGCCATGGTAAGGGGGATTGTTGCTACCCACTATGCTACACCAACAGAGACAAATGTCTTAAAGGAACAGTGTGGCAATCAAAATCCAATTAACATGATTTACTACCCATCCCAGACACAGTCGATCAGCCAAGACATGCCAGACATCTAAAGCTAGGCTAAAGTTGCTAACTATCACTGTACCTAGTATGGACGATGCCCAGGATGGCTAAAACAAGGAGGCAAATTTGTCTGCACAAAACAAAAAAGGATTTGGAGACTTTTTAAACAGGTTGAGAGATGTTTTAGGCATGTGTTTACAGAGGCGAGACTGGTTACAGTATGGTTAAGTCTAGTTTTGTTAGCAATGTTAGCCTAGCATGTCCAGTTCTAAACTAAAGAAGCAAAATTCAGAGACCAAACATGCCTTGGCTGAATGGGCTGCATGTGGGGTATGAGGTCATAGGTCATGTCCATTGATTTTCTGCTACTTTTTCTTTCCTTTACTTATTTTCCCTGAACTTTTTTATTATTGGTCCATTTGTCAAGACATTTCCACACAGAACAGAGGTTACAAGGTAACGTAGCATCAAATTCTGGGCCCTATGCACAAGCAGTGCTCATGAGCCCCCCCTCCACCACCACACACACACAACAAGGCCTTACTACCAGTCCAGTTATGACAGTCGCAGTGGTATTATAGCTATTTAATGTGGCCTATTTGTTTTCACATTCCACTAACTTTCTTGTTAGTTAGCAGCTTTCTCTCATTTATTTTATTTAACTTTCTTGGGCATCATCTTCCATAGCACAGATACAGTGCACACTGGCGTTTCAGCAGAATGAACGAAGTTAAAAAGCCCAGTGAAGTCGGACTAAACCATTTCGGACACACAATTCAATCCATCAATCAACAGATTTATTTGCCCAAAATATTACATTTACATTTACATTTAGTTATCAACATTTATTGTGATCTTTGAATGATAATATTTAAAGGAAAATACAATTCCAGACTCCTCATGGGCCCTCCCCCCACTTGGGGCCCTGGTACCTCAGTCTCACTTTTCACCCCACTATGACGCCCCTGCCAACAGTGACAACTTTATGTAGATATCTCAAGCTTCTAGTTTATATAGATGTTTAAAAATGTAAAAACTAAATAAAAGGAAAAAAGCTACGAATCAAAAGAAGCTTGAAACCCAAGGCCGTAGCTGAGTCTGGTCTCCTCTAAGATGTTGGCCTGAGCAGACATCTGCATTCCTACTCTTCTGAAGAAATGACATCACCGCATTGTTTGTTATTAAGTCGAATGCTGAGAGCTGTGTTTCAATAAACATTTCCCTCAGAAGTCCCACATTCCTGTAACAAACCCAAACAGCCAGGAGACAGAACTCTGCTTTTAATTCTGGGCCTTCACCTAGCAGCAAGGGTTAAGGTGTAAACACACTGACAAAGGAACGGTCCAACTTTCCAAAGTTTCAGAATTCATTTTTGAGGGACTTGGCTTTTCTTTTTTTTTTCATTCATTATCTTGTTAGACACTTAGCATCCAGTGTTTTGTTAAGAGTCACGAGGAACAGAGCCATCTCAGACAGAGATGACTGCACTGATGGGGAGATATTTCAAAGTCACTCTCGCCGCCCCAACAATAGCCATATAATCATAGCTAATCAAGGATAATGGATGGAAAGTGGCCACTTGGACTGAAGGGTCATCTATCTTGCCCAAAATCTCAACACACACACATACGCAGACATGCGCACATACTGGCCTAACTTCACTATTCTGTTAATAGAATTGTGCATGTCCCAGGTCCCCTGGAAAGAAGCCCAAGGCCTGAAGGTTAAAAGCATGAGGAAACAGGGATAGACAGATACTGGGACATTTGGGGAACATTGGGCAGCCTCTGTTACCCTCCCACATACACACACACACACACACACACACACACACACACACACACACACACACATACAGTGAGTCCAAGAAGTATTTGATCCCTTGCTGATTTTCTTCGTTGGCCCACTAATAAAGACATGATCATTCTATACTTTTAATGGTAGATGTATTCTTACATGGAGAGACAGAATATTAAAAAGAAAATCCAGAAAATAAATCTAAGGAATATATATTAATTGATTTGTATTTCATGGAGTGAAATAAGTATTTGATCCCTTAGTATTCATTAGCAGTTCTGGCTTTTACAGACCAGTTAGACACTCCCAATCAACTTGTTACCTGACCTGAAGCCACCTGTTCTCACTAATCACTTGTGTGAAAAACACCTGTCCACAGAATCAGACAGATCACACAGATTTCAAGTCTCCAACATGGGTAAAACCAAAGAGCTGTCACAGGACCTCAGAGTCAGAATTGTTGACCTTCACAAAGCTGGAATGGGCTACAAAAAGATTAGTAAGGTGTTGGATGTGAAAGTAACAACTATTGGTGCAATTATCAGAAAGTTTAAAGAGTATAACATGACAATCAACAGACCTCGGCCCGGTGCTCCAAAGAAGATTTCGCCTCGTGGGGTGGCAATGATGCTGAGAACAGTCAGAAATCGTCCTGCAACCACTCGGCAGGAGTTAGCAAATGACCTGAAGGCAGCTGGGACCACAGTTTGCAAGGAAACAATTGGCAACACTTTGCGCAACAATGGATTCACATCCTGCAGTGCCCGAAAGGTACCCCTGCTGAAGAGAGCACATGTGGAGGCGCGCCTCAAGTATGCCAATGATCATTTGAAAGATGAACCAAGTTATTGGGAGAAGGTTTTGTGGTCAGACGAGACCAAAATTGAACTTTTTGGCCTCAACTCCACCCGCCATGTGTGGAGGAAGAAAAATGCTGCCTATGACCCCAAGAACACTGTGCCCACCGTCAAGCATGGAGGTGGAAGCATAATGTTTTGGGGGTGTTTCTCTGCCAAGGGTACAGGGCTACTTCACCGCATCACTGGGAAGATGGATGGAGCCATGTACCGCACAATCCTGAGGGACAACCTCCTCCCCTCTGCCAGGGATCTGAAAATGGGCCGTGGTTGGGTCTTCCAACATGATAACGACCCTAAACATACAGCAAAGGCAACAAAGGATTGGCTCAAGAAAAATCACATTAAGGTCATGGAGTGGCCCAGCCAGTCGCCAGACCTCAATCCGATCGAAAATCTATGGAGGGAGCTGAAGGTCAGAGTTGCCAAGCGACAGCCCACCAACCTTCATGATTTAGAGAGGATCTGCAAAGAAGAGTGGGCCAAAATTCCCCCTGGTGTGTGTGCTAAACTTGTGGTTAACTACAACAAACGTCTCACCGCTGTGCTTGCAAACAAAGGCTTTGCCACTAAGTATTGAGTGTGTTTGGCAAGAGGGATCAAATACTTATTTTCCTCATTGAAATACAAATTAATTAAAATATATTCTTTAAAATTATATTCTGGATTTTTGTCTTGATATTCTGTCTCTCCATGTTAGAATATATCTACCATTAAAAGTGCAGAAGGATAGTGTCTTTATTAGTGGGCAAACAAAGAAAATCAGCAAGGGATCAAATACTTCTTGGACTCACTGTATATATATATATATATATATATATATATATATATATATATATATATATATATATATATACATACACAGATGCTACAACCCCCACAGTGCTTACCTGAAACTGCCTTGCCCACCAACCCCCCACCATTTCTGGATCCAAAACATTGCCTCCACCACACTCTCAATCTGTCAGTCATTATTTTTTTTTTAGCCCAAACAAATTATCATCCGTATCTTCCGTTTAATTAGAACATGACATGAGACAGAGTTGCTGTATATCTCCGTCCCCACAGACAATTTTCCTACGCTATGAGGAGTTAATGAATTATAGGCATGGTAATTAGCTATTCTAAATATAAGCGCTGGGTCTCATTATAGCACCCGGGTGAAAATGCATCAGGGAAATCAGACGTGCCGGATGGATTGAATAGTGCTGTTGTGAGATAAGGCATAAAAATGGTTGTGTGAGGGGGGTTACCAAGACAGCTAGGCCATTCTATCCATCACGGATAGAGCTTCATCAGTGAGGCGATGTGAACTGCGAGTGAAATGAATGACTTTACCATCACAGTAATCATCATTATCATTATCATCATCATCATCATCATTATTACTATCTGCATCATCTATGTAAAGGAAGACGGCACAATATTGTATTTATTAATTGCTGTGGTGATATTGGCCTTTGTAAAACTGATATCGCATATCGTCAATATGCAAATGGGTCTTCTAAACCAGTTTCTCTACTGGGGGTTTGCTGTGTTCTGGGGCTTCCTGACCACAGATTAGAATGATTGTTTCTATGTGGTGTTCTGACGAATCAAGGCGTTCATATAATCCAACAAAAGCCACAAAATCGATTAATAAAGTATTATGTTTATTATATTTACATAATAAATAGATTAAAGTATTGGGACACCTGCTAATTTATTGTTTTTTCTAAAATCAAAAGTATTAAAGTAGTTGATCCTGCTTTTGTCGAAGTAACTGTCTCAACTATCCAAGGAAGAAGGTTTTCTACTACATTTTGCAGCATTGCTGTGAGGATGATTGCCTTCAGTGATGAGCATAAGAGAGGTCAGTATGTTGGACGATCACCACTCTAACTCATGGGCGATCTGGGGCGATCTTTGTCCCTCTAGCTCACACCTGGCAATAGGTTCATGTTTATCTGCTCCAGAGAGTCCTATTCTATTGGCAGTACTTCTTGTACATCTGTGTCAGCAATGTGTCCACAAACATGTAGTGCAATTTGCATTTGGCAGTGGTTCTTTACATTGTGTCCTAATTTCATGATGAACAGACCAATAGAAATGCTCCAGAAAGTAACTCTTTTTCTATTGACTTCCATTGAAAGTTAGGAAGATTTTTCCTTCTCCTGTGAAGTTTCCGTTTTGGAGAAACAAGATTTACAAAATAGACGCAATACTAGCATCATTCAGCCCTCAGTAATGCAGTAACTTACTCTGAAAACCTGCCCAATAAGAGGTTCTAGCCTGCATAAAATAAATAAATAAAATCACACTCATATCAAAGCCCCATCAAACCCTTCTGCTGTCATCCACAAAGACAACCCGAAGAGCGTCGAAATCTATAAATATCTCTGTTTGGAATATTCAGTAGAAGTAACTGCTGGGTCGGTCGTCAGTGTTGGAGCGTGTTTACTGTGAGACGCGAGCTGTCATGCAGAGTTTGGCTCCACACTTCTTCTCTTTCCCTTTCTCTAGATGTCAGAGCAGACAGCCCACCCAGCTGCTTCCACTGTCTGCACCCTTCTATTCTTCGCTACAGCGGATCTGCTGGGGCAACTCCAGGGCACGGAGAGGAAGAATGTGTGCGATGGCCAGATTGGCAAAGATGTGGAAACAGAGGGTGACATGAGGGCAGACTAAGAGACTAAGAGTACAACTGAGAAGCACAAACAGATGAAGGAAAAGAAAAAAAGAAATAACAGGAGGTATGATGAAAGTTTGGGGATGTGTGAGGAGGACAGAAGGACAGATGGATAAGAGGAGGCAAGCATGGGAGAGGACAGGAAGGAAAGAGCTAAAATAAACATATAGGGCCAGTTTCCCACACATTTCGTCTGGTATCGGATTGAAGGGCAGTGCCAGTAGTAATGTCTGACTGAAACATCGTTAGTCTTAGCTTGGACAAAATGCAACCATTTAAAGCCTTGGTCCAGACTCCTGAAGCAACACTGAAGAAGTGATTCACTGAACAGACTGACACTGTTTTGACACTGAATGAAGAATCTACATTTCTGTTGTTTTTCACTTTTGGTATTATTATATACATTTATTTTATTATTTATTTATTTTAATTTAATTATATGTCTTTCAATTATATGTCATGCAAAAAAATCCTCCTTTCCTCGCAGATTTCCAGGAGAATAAGGGAGGAAAATACCAGCTTATCTTTCTGGAAGTCAATGTAAAAAGATTTTGAAGCATTTCTATTGGTTCATTCATTATGGAATTTTGATACAATGTAAAGAACGGTGGCCAGTTTCAATTTCATGTCAAATTTTTTTTTTTAAATGACAATATGGAGATTTTGCATGACGGCAGCAATATGATTTTATTCCTGACACAGCTTTGCACTCTTGACATTCTCCCAAACAGATTCATGAGAAGCCTCCTGAGATGCTTTTCCAATAAGACTGAAGAGAATCCTTAGACTGAATCTGCTTTATATGCTGAGCACTTGTTCATCATCTAAAAACCAATTAGTGGAGGAAGGGTTTTAAAAATATGGTCCCCGTCACGCAAAAGCCTTGTATCTCCTTTTATATTTTATATTTATTTATTTAGTTTTATATTTTTCAGACATTATTTGGAACCTGGCAGTTGTTATTTACAGCATGTACTTCTATTGAAATTTAACAATGCAAAGTTGCCATTTTTTGAGATACAAGGTTTTACTTGACAGTGTCCATACAGCGTTGATATTTTATTAAGGTGGAAATTACATTCAACACACACATTTTACAGTAATTCATAGTAGTTACTGTGGTATTGTGCAAGCTTATGCCCAGTTTCTCGAAGCCTGATTAACATTAAGCCTTGACTACACATCATTTCAAATGGTGGAAAACCAGTGGTACTGCAGTTTAGTCTGAGCCCAGGCTTAATCCATGTCCAAGAAACTGATCAATGTTGGTTGAATGGTGAAACACCATTGCCATTAGGGCAATTCAGCCCGAGATTAAGCCTAATCTATGTCCAAAATAATGGCCAAAAGAATTTAGGTTAGGTTCGGTTAATTTAGGTCTGGAAAGCCAGTCCAGAGAGGCACATCTTACAGAGATGTCCAGGTTTAGCCAAAGAGAGAGAGAGTGAGTGTCTGTGTATGAGAGAGAGAGAGCGAGAGAGTTCCTCTACAAGACAAAGCCCAGTTCCTACCTCTTCTGCGGGGCAGTGCGAGCTCCTGTCGGCCCCGTGCTGAGCCCCATCCCCCGGGACCCCGCCGCTTCTTTGTCTGACGCGCGTGTGTGTGTGTGTATGAGTGTGATGTGAGTGTGAGTGTGTATCCCGGTCCTGCCTCCTCGCAGAGAGCGCCCGCCGTCTCATCCAACTGAGGCTCTCTCTATCTCTCTCTCTCTCTCACGCACACAGCATCATCCACACACACACACACACACACAAGCACACGCAAGTCCTCTCTGCCTTTTTCTACCCCGATTATGTGGTTTCCTAGCGACAGCCAACAGGGGGGTGCCTTTCGGAATCCCAGCACAGGGCTGCGTGCTGATTGGACGATTGGCTCTCCACTAATGAAGATGATGGTAATGAATTTTTATCCTCTTCCATAAGCATTACCAACCAATCCAACCACCACCACCACCACCACCCCCTCCCCCACGTCCCCCACCTACACCCATCACTAGAATATTCACTGGAACTAGAAGAGAGAATGGGTGCTGCCAAAATGAAGGAAGAAGGCCAGTCCCAGAGGAGAGCTCACAGTAAATATGATCCCTGTCCAGTGTTTGATGTCTGGCATTCAGTCCGTTCATTTGACGGATGGCAGTGTGGAGCGGAGGAGGGGAAGCAGCCAAACGGAAAGATTTGAAGAATAAATCAGTCCTGCTTAATGAATTGCTCTACTTAATAAAGCCACAAGTTTACACTCTTAACCACAAAGGTCCTGTAAAGGGTTCTGTAAGTGATGCCATAGAAGAAGCGCATTTGGTTCCATAAAGAACCATGTTCGAAAGTTTTAAAGGTCTTAAAGGTTTAGAGAAGCTTTGCTTCTTGTGTTTTACCACTTTTAAGGTTCATTACACTCTAAAATTTGGATTTCAGTCATGTTTTTATGTGAACCATTGATTTTGAGAGTGTAAAGAACCCTTTAAAACTTGGAGAACCATCCCACTACATAAAGATTTTAACAACCATTATTTTTCACTTTGTCGTAATACAGGTGTGAAAGTGTAAAGAACCTTAGCTGGATGTAAAGGTTTTTACTAACTGAAAGATTCCTCAGGTTTGCAAATCTCTATTACAGTCATGGTTTTTATGGAACCAAAAGTGGTTCATCTATGATATTGCTAAAACCTTTAGGGTGCTTACAATTATTCTTTTAGCAATACAGTCTTTTAGCAATACAGTTAAACAGTTTAACATACAGGTAAACCTTCCAGCTGATATTTTTAAAGAATTATATTTGTGAGGGCGATTTTGTGAATTTGAAGAAAACTTTTAACCCTTTGGGAAAATCTTTACACAACTTAAAAGTTTCAAGAACTTTTAGGAACCTTTATTTCTAACTTTGAGGTGAAGTATGTTTGCACAAGAAATGTGGGTCTTAAAAGGTCTCATGGTCCAGGGGGGGTCACGAGTTCGAATTCTAAGCCACGCTGTTTTGCCATCAGCAGTCAGAGTCTGAGAGAGCACAATTGTCTGTGCTCTCTCTGGGTGGGTAGATGACACTCTCTCACATCAGGACTCTTAAGCGATGTTGGCAGGCACAAGCATCTGTTAGCTGGTGTGGTGGAGCAGGGGACCCGGTGCTTTCCTCCGAGCCTGCCGCAGTTCGAAAAGAGGCGGTGGCTGGATTTGTGTGTATC
The DNA here is from genome assembly GCF_030463535.1 of Salminus brasiliensis. Taxonomy (NCBI): domain Eukaryota; kingdom Metazoa; phylum Chordata; class Actinopteri; order Characiformes; family Bryconidae; genus Salminus; species Salminus brasiliensis. The sequence goes on from NC_132884.1 coordinate 33,416,759, forward strand.
GGAGGTGAAGTATTAAGGCTTTATCCTCCTAGTGTCCGAGACATCGCTACAAACTGGTAGGTTAATTGGCAGGAAATATTTCATAAACCCTCACTTGAACATTCACTCTTTCACCAATGTAGTTTCTTCACACTCACAAATCTCTGTTACATACATGTAATTACCATGTAATTAAAATGACCATTTTAAGCTTCTTTATTTTTAAGAGTGTATGGTCAATCATTTCAGGCAGCAATCACAGGAACGTGCCATCTTTATTGGGGGGGGTTGGGGGGTTCTAGGGTAAACTTGCAGGTGAGTATAATTTTCTGCACTCGTGAACCTGTGCAGCACCTTATAACGCTCCATAATAGCGGGCACTTTTGAGGAGGCGCCGCAAATTGAAAATAAACACAAGAGGCTCGCTGAGGAAAATAGAGCCTATTATCAGAGCAGCTAAATTGAGCCACTTATTCTCCCAGTGTAGCATCTGATAGAGGCTGTGGCACCCTGACCGAAATGGATTTCCCTCATATGTGAGTAAAATATCATATTGATTGCAGTCTGGCTGGCAGGAACGTCATTGATTGCGCCCTGCTTATTAGCATATAGATTAGCTGCTGGTGGGGGCCGATAAATTAGAGCGGAGGAGTGTGGAAAGGAGGATGGAGAGAGGGAGCGCATTGGGGAGAGGGAAAAATCAAGAGATGAGGAGAGGAGAACAGATAAAGAGAATGGAAGGAGAGAGAGTGAGAGTGAGAGATGGACAGGTGTAGAGACAGAAACAAATGAATAGGATTGGTTAACAGAGGCAGATATGGGCATAAATCTAGAGGACGATTTATTAGCCAGGTGTGGAGCAGAATGGGAAAAGCGATGAATAGCTTATAATAAGTGGACAGGAAGAGGATTAGTGAAGTAGACTCTTCAAAACGGTCCCAAAAAGAGGTTCTTTGGTGTGATGGCATAGAAGAACCACTTTGGGTTCCCTATAGATTGCATTTTGTGAGTGAGATGTGAGAGTGTAAATTAATTTTAAAGGTAGAAGAACCACCACACATCAGAAAGGTTTCGAGAACCATGAAGGAACCATTATTTTTTACTTTGCCCTAGAACAAACGGCTTTGATAGAAAAGAGGGAAAAAAGGTAAAGTGAGATAAGAAGAGACTAGGAGAGAGAGAGAGAGAGAGAGAGAGAGAGAGAGAGAGAGAGACTAGGAGGGGGATGGAAAGATGGAATACTATAAAGTGATGAAGGGACAGAGAGAGGAGGCTATAGAGGCAGGAAGATGAGGCTGCAGGATGAGATGGGATGGGGGGGAGTGGTGTCTGTCTGCTGTAGGTTTGATCCACATTAGTTACCCACTCAGCCAGTCAGCGGGAAGTGAGTGGGGGCAGGGTTTGTAGGAGAAGATGGACAGATACAGAGGGGGGAGAGAGAGAGAGAGAGAGACCAGCAGATAAAATGTAATAGGCAGGATCTATAGGAACAGCAGGCCTAACACATGGAGCAGAGTTAGTGGTAGTGATTATTTCCTTTTAAAAAAGGTATAACGGTTCCTTTATGGTTCTTGGCTTGAATGTGTGGTTCTAGAAAGTCCTTAAAATGGTACAGAATCTTTTATATACACATGATGTGATTCTTTAAAATGCCTAAAGACTTTCAGTCATTTATTAGACTGAAAGTCTTAGGTTAATTTCTTCAACAAATATTTTAGTATTTGATTAAAACAAGTTGTCCAGCAATAAATGAAATATACCAGGATACTAGATAAACTAAACTTCGCCCCCAAGAGGTTGAAAGTTCAGGTTTGCTGTGTTAATAAATCTAATTGAGAATGAAATAGAGAGGATTTATTTTCCCCTCTATTGCGTGGTGGGTTTGGGGGGGGGCAGCGACCTCTTCTGAATGTTTACTCTCTTACTAGTCGCTTGGCGACGTCTGAAGCAAAACAGCCTCTGATTGGCTATTATCTTGCTGCTCTCTAAGCCCCACCTCCGCACACTCGTTTTCGACTCGTTATTGAAGTGTGGGCCCACATACATGCTCTTAGGTTTTAATGAATTAAAAAATGTAATAGGCAGGATCTATAGATCTTATATATATATATATATATATATATATATATATATATATATATATATATATATATATATATATATATATATAGGATCTTATTTACAAAACAGGTTTTTATGTACTGTATATTAAAAGACTTTTGAGAATAATATAAATTAAGGAATTACTACTATTTGATTAAGTTATCAAAGTCAATATGCCTTCTGCACCTTCCTCTTTTACAAAACTTTAGAAGCAATATCGCCCCCAAAATATCCTACTGTGTACTGCAATTTGTCAGAATGATGAGATGCATCATATGAACGATATTAATTAAGATATAAATAGGGAAGGGACCGAAATAAAATATAATTAAAAGGGCTTAGCTACATAATAAAATAACTCCCAATAACAATCCAATTCAAAGTTCAATTCAATTTAAAGTGAATTTAGTTCTGTAGTGCTTTTCACAACCAATGTTGTCACACAGTAGCTTAACAGAAATCCGGGACCAAGCCTTATTTGAGCAAGCCAGGGTTAACAGTGGCAAGGAAAACTACCTCAGACTGGGAGGAAGAAACCTTAAGAGGAACCAAGACTCAATAGGTGATAGCAGAACAAATAACTGAGACAAGAATAACTGGAGAGAAAGAGTGAGATAATAAAAAGCTATGGCTAATGTGAGAGCAGGTTATGAATTATGAGAATGTGAGGGACTGTGCTGGTTAAACCGTCATATGCACAGTTATGCAGTAAATATAGTGGTGTGAATCCATGAATGCGTAAAGGCGCATACGTTATTAGTAAAAGTTAAACCTGTCAGAATGACAATCACGGCTTTCTGTGAACTGTCATGTTTGTATCAATATATAAACAATCTATGAGGATTCTTTATTGCTGGTTGTGCTGTGATTGTTTCAAAGAGTGGAAGCTCATTTGGTTGGCAAGTACTTATTACTGATTTATTTTCAACAATACTTTAATTAAACTTGCTGAGTTAGCTAAACCCGAAATCTCTAAAAAGGTAAAGGTAAAGGTGCACGTTTTTGTCACTGTACAGTGTACAGCGAAATGTGTCCTCCGCATTTAACCCATCTGGTAGTGAACACACACTCACACACACACATGTATTAGGGGCAGTGACTGTACACACACTCCCAGAGCGGTGGGCAGCCAACTCCAGCGCCCGGGGAGCAGAGAGGGTAAAGGGCCTTGCTCAAGGGCCCAACAGTGGCAGCTTGCCGAGCCCGGGAATCGAACCCACAACCCTGTTATCGATATCCCGGCGCTCTAACTTCCCAGTTAAAATTTTTATAATTTAACTGCTAAATCAGCTAATAGATAAAACAAACTAAACCTGACTTTTTACCAGTGGCTAACTGTGGTTCCAGCCAGCGTAGAACCAAATTCAGCAGCAGTAAAAATTGCAACTCGTCCTTACAGCCTACAATATCAGCCTGAGCAGCCTACAAGGTCAGCAGAAATACAGAATCTGGTTGTGCACCCAAGAGAGGGTAGCCTGAAGAGAATGACAATGAATGGTAGGTAAAGACCGGGGAAAGACATTCCCAATATGCAAGCAGATGGTAGAGGTGCCAGGAGTCAAAAGTGGGTTTTTATTCAATGAGATTGTCAAACATCAACTAAACTCTACAGGATAAGTGCATTTACTTGCAACAAGACATTTGACTAAAGTTCAATCAGTTACATTAATGAGAGAGAAATGATTCAAACCAGCGCTGCAGCTTCATTTTAGTGTGGCATTTTCAAGTCCTTATGGGTTAACCACTCTCCAGCTGCTAATGGAAACAGACTGCCCTAGATCACAATGAGCTCAACTCAAAGTTGAGTGCCTGAAATCATCAAAATTCATGAATAAATTTGTCAAAAACAGGGGCTGGATTCACAAAACCGGTCTTAAGAAATTTTACACTTAAGAAAAAAGGGAAGATAAAATATACAGATATAAAAAAAATCTTTCTCTTAAAACATATTCTAAAAAAATGAGGAAAAAGTCCTTTAGTATTTTCTTAACCTTTACGACAGCCTCACACATGTCTGTGTGACAGTTCAGAAAGAGTTCAGCATAAATAGTTGAATTACTAGAATGAATTCATTTAATTAATTCGAGGTGCATTAAAAGTGGAAATTGCAGAACTGTTCGCCGCCACTGTATGTTCTTAACACCCCCCACATAAGAAAACATTGGTGAATGTCAGTACTGTTGTCAAAACCTCACAAATTTAGAAATTTGGTGAAGGAGGCAGGACGATGCTCGTGAATGAGTCACATTAGTGCAAAATCCTGTCAATTCACTCTACTGCACCAGTCCATGTGCTTCAACTTTTTGCCCGTAGCCAGAGTGGTAGTGGATAGCAGTAGTAGTAGACTCATTAGAAAGTTGTGATTTTAATTGTTGCTGATTAGCCTAACGATGATCGTCCATGCTGAGCTGACTCATCATATGAAGCGTATGCATGTTTCAAATGCAGTTGGTCAACTCTGCCTGTGGCTCTTAGCCAGCTGCATGCTTGTTTATAAAGAGCGAGTCACGGGTCGGCCTTGACTTAGACAAGCGTGATGTAATCTTCAGTTACATCACAGCGAGCATACTCATAAACTAGAATGATCTGTTGTCTGGAAGAGTCGACACAAAGAACTTCAGTCTGAAATGAGCAAAACATCTCTTTAACTCAATGTTTAAAAGCAGCCTGCCAGACCAAAATAACCCATTCAAATATAACCGCTCACAGCGCTTTAAGGATTCGGCTTCAAAGGAGCTATATTTAAATCAGCAGCCTCATAACTTCAAAAATGTTGTTACTGCCGCTTTAACTTTGGGTGCAGAGTCTAGAGTGATCTAGAAACATCAAGCTCCTTCTGACCATGACCATTCACCATAGATTGATTTGGGCTTTGAGAACTAAAAGAAGCTGATCTAATTTATAATAGAGGCTTGCCAGAAGTGGGTCAGTTGGATCACTGCCTCAATGCTGTGTGTCAAACTGTGAAATGTGCCTAATGCTAGCAAAAATACAGCCCTTGACATCTTAGATATTCTATAATATGATGCATATCGCTGCTGTCCTATGAAAACCATGTATCTTCATTTTTGTCCGTCGTTTGAACTCTGTAGCTGATCTGTACACTGTGTAAATAATTCTGGATGAAAGGACCAATAGAAATGCTCAAAAATTTCCTTTAAAGTCACCATTTTTGAGATGCACATTTTCACTGGAGAGCGACGATATTAATGCCTTGTGTCTCCAAAACAGCCACTTTACAACAGAAGAAAAAAACATCTTGGCTTTCAATGAAGGTCAATGGAAAAAGATTTTATTCCAAGTCAATGTGGGGCATTTCTATTAGTCCATTCATGATGAACTGTTGAAACTATGATAAGAACAACTGCCAAATTCAAAAAAGATGCTGGGTTTTTGTGTGACAGCACCAATATACTCTCCTGTGCAGAACACTTGCTGAATCACTGCTGTTCCGGCAGCTCATTCTTTTCTCTTTTAAATGAGCAGTAGTGTAATTAGGCAGCAATGCACATGTATGGCAAGTGTCCCCCATACCTCACTCTGCCCCTGGCCCCCAAAGGCCTAGTTAATTGGTATCCCTCTGCTGCCTCGCTCAGTAGGAGTGGAGTTTATACAGCCGCAGACACATGCTCCCCAGTGACCGAGCGGGTCTCGGGAGGGCCGGAGATCAATGCAGGGGAGCTGGATGAAGTCTGGATGTGAAGGCCATGAATAAAGTATACTGTGAGTTGGGTTACCTGGGGCCTCCTCATTTTTATTAATGGGGATTAGATTATAACAGCCAGTAATGAGATCCTCTGGACCCCAAAACCTGATGTAAGGATTACAGAGATGGGTGCAATTACATTTTATAGGGCAGACTGGCTTATAATGATGATAATGGGCATCGGGCTGAATGGGCCTCTACATATTATATTCACAAATGTGCATGGCAGTCGGACAGTCTACCAATATACTTTTATATGGTCATATTTTAGATGCATATAGAATTGCTATTGTATCACGTTTTTTTGTCTGTTTGTTTTTAAACACCATCTAAAAATGCTACTTTTCCCATAATGTATTTAGACAGGTTTCTCTTAAGACAGCTCTCTCTACACAACCTTAAATGCTGTGGGCCCAGTTTAAAAAAAAAAAAAAAGGTCTCATGGCCAGAAGAGCTGTTCTGGCAGTTGCTTCGCCCTCAGCACTGCTGCTGCTTTCCCATGACGACAGCATGATCTTCACAAGTGCTGACTGACAAAAGCGTCTGGTCTGTCGATGATAGGCCCGGAAATGTCAGCCACTGTTCTTTGAGTGCGAAGCCTGCGTTCTGAATGTCAGAACGCTGGGAAGCATAGAGAGCAGTGCGCTTCGGCACAGCTGGAGAATGTAAACATCAGCCCAGGAGGAGCCCGTCAGCCCAGACGGCAGGCTGAGGACACTTGGGTGCACTCACGGACACAGCAGCAGACTGCTGCGAGTGAGCGCGTGTGACATTTAGGCCTTTCTGCTGATGGCCTGTTCTGTGGGAGATTTTGATCTCCCTCGCTTTTGCTCGCTCTCTCCCCAATTGATTCGGCCGTGACCTCAGGTTAAAAGGAAGACACTCAAGCTTCTAATTCCTCCATGTAATCTGTAGTTAGTGCACAAAGCCTTAGTCCCCCCTGCAATTAACCTTCAGTCTCGCTCCTCAAGCTCCTGGGCCATGGCACCTTAAGCTCAGCCAGATGATTAGATAAAAGTACTTTCACTAGAGAACCTGTGGGAAAGGATGGATGGATGTCTAGGAGAGTGCTGCGGGTGAATCTGAGATGCCATCTTCTAGGTAAGTTCAAGGTTCTTCAGTCCTAGTCCTGTTGATTTCACAGCTTTAACACAATGAATGGTGATCTGGAAATCACCAAACTTGAACAGACTCCAGTCCTCCAGGACGGACACTGAAGAACCTGGATTCATAACAAAACTTCAGCCAAATTTTGGATGCCAATCCAGATGCAAAGCTTGACTGTGCTGCTTTCAGAGTTGTTTTTGTGGCCTGGCATGGTTAAGGCATGTTTCTAATTCTTCTCAAGCTGAGTTGTAATTTGGCCGAAAGTCTGCCTCGGCACTGCCAGACAAAACCACGCTCACGCACGCACAGATACGCAGACACACAGATATCAGCGCTCAAGCTGACCAGTGTGCAGTGATTTGGTGGAGGCATTCATTTCAAACCTGACCTACTGTGCATTTGCAGCACCAAGAGGACCATGACCCAGCCCTGACCCCTCATGCTAGCCCTGTGGCGCTTCCATTCACTCTCTCTCTCTCTCTCTCTCTCTCTCTCTCTCTCTCTCTCTCTCTCTCACACACACACACACACACTCACACTCACAAATACAGAGCTTAAAGGGGCAGGATACAAATAACTTACCATCAGCCTCAAAAGCTCAGAACACTGTTAATATCTCATCAGGTTCTCCAGGAAGTGATCTAGAACCCTCCACTCCATCATGTAGAAGCATGACAATTCATCCAGGAGCTTGGAGAGCTAACAGAGGTAGATCTAGTGCACAACAGAGGCTTGCCAGAAGTGGGTCAGTTGTATCATAGTCTCTGTGCTGTCAGTCAAACTGTCAGATTTGGGAAGCTCGGCCCTTTCAGAAGCCTGGAAGCATGCTGGCACTCAGCGAGAAAGCAAACACACATACACACATGCACCCACATACACACACACACATATATATATATACACACACATATACCCCATGACTTTCCTAGAGCCAAGTTTAAGGAAATTAAAACAACACAGGCTTGTAATAAATGAGCCAAAGCTCTCCTACCTTTAGCTTAGGCCTCGTCTTTCCCTCCTTGGGTTTGATTTCTTCCTGCTTTCCTGCTATCCTACACCATTTCTGGGCTGTGCTCTCCACACACCGCTCGCTACAGACCAGAGACAGCAGTAGGAGGAGGAGGAGGGAGGAGGGAGGAGGGAGGGAGGTGGGGGGGGAGGAGGGTGTTGGGGGCGAATCCAAGCATTTGCATTCCAAAGGTCACATGTGACCAAGCTCCAGCCAATCAAAGGCCACCGTGCGCCGCCTCGGCCCGCCCATTCTCTGGAAACTCCTCCTCCCTCCCTCCCTCCCTCTCGCTCTATGCGGCTGTCAGTCCACCAGCCTCTGCTAGTCTGTGGAAGTCACCATAGCAACACAAAGAGATTTAACCCTTGCGGGGTGTTTTATGGCGCCTTGCTTGAAACCAGGCGAGCATGCAAATAAAGCCGGAGTTGAACGCCTTCGCTGGGGGACATGCAAAGCGCATGCAAAGGGCCTCACACCTTTAAATCAAGACGTTTTCACAGACCTGTTTACTGTAAATTGATTTATGTTGGTCAATGGCTTACTCTCTTTTCTCAGTAAATTATCACCAGTATTAAAGCACGTGCACTGTATCTAGGGACTTTTATGTTTGCTTACTTCCTCTTTCCTTTGTTAGCTTACATATATTTTAAATTGCCACCAATTATAATAATAATGATTAATAATAAGACAAGACAACCATATTCACACTTGTGTCGGACACAGATGAAATCCGCCATCATACACACTAGTGATCAAACACACACAGTGAACAGTGAGCACATGTGCCATCACTGCAACGCCCGAGGAACTGAGAGAGTGAAGGGCCTTGCTCGAGGCCCCAACAGTGGCAACTTTCAGAGCCCAGGTATCGAACCCACAACCCTATCATCTGCCTCCAGACAGGGCATTAAAGCACCAGCACACCCATTTAAGACAGACAGACTGGCAGATAGACAGACAGATCAGAGAATATGACCCAATGTGAGAATAGGGGCCTATTTGCCTAAAACAAATCATACAATCCCACCAAAAACACTGAGGATGAACACAGGCAATGATGTAAGGTGACAATACTAACATAGTTTCCTCCAAGCTATTGTAGAGCGAGTATCTAATTCAAATTAAGCTAATCTCTATTGTGTGCCTGCATGTCCTGCATTATTCTAAGCTCCAACATTACTCTCCAGTGATTTGAAGGAGGGATGCTTAAATTTTGAGAATGGGAGGGGGAGGGGCAGCATGTTTTGTGCGTGTGCAAGTGTATGTGTGTGTGTGTGTGTGTGTGTGTTACAATGTATGCAAATGTATTCAAATGATGGGGTATAAAGATCACAGTAAAACGCAGGCTTCAGGGTTCAGGGGTTAATCTGATTGGTCGAGGGGCTAATTCCAGCTAACCTGATTGGTCCAAAGGTTGACAGCCTTGCGTGCCTCTGGTTATATACATGTGTGTCCCTGAAGGAGGGGGAGGTGTGAGACAATGACACAGCTCAGCCATGACCTGGTGTCTGTCTATGCGCACTATGTGTGTATGTGTCTTTGTGTGTGTGTGTGTGTGTGTGTGTGTGTGTGTGTGTCTTAATGTGTTTGTGTGTGCGTTCAATGTGTGTGTGTTATGACCCATGCTAAAGGCATATGCCACCCAAAACTAAGATGCCAAAAATGACTAATAGAGGATGCTGCTGTCTGGACATCAAGTTAAACTGCCTTTATAATTTCTCCAAATAACTGCAATAAAAGTTGGTCAAGAAAAAGAAAAAATACAAAAATCAGCTTTATCAGACCTCTCTCACTTCATCTTTGCAACCTGACACTGTGCCGCAACAATGGAATAGCTGAATACTCTTGCTGGACAGAAATCAATTTCCTCTCCATATCCTGATCAGCTCTCTGATATGGAAAAAGGGCCGCAGTCATCACCATGCTAATGCTAAATAATTCATCCGTAATATGACTTATTTTGTTTGACCAATACTTAATTATCTAGTCTCCAACAGCTCCCTAGATACTGGGCTTCCGGACACAGCGCCCCGCTGCCTTAACCTCTTTTCCAGTAAGGCAGTAATTCCCATAAGCCCCGCAGTGGGAGGCTGGGGGGACCCGCCACAGGATCACATGTCACCCGCACGGTGGATTTGATAGTCGTCAACCAGAGGAGCAATGGGCCTCCAAATTGACGCAAGCATCATATTATGTGGGGATGTAATAGAGTATGCATAATTCATAGGAAGGCACATGAAATATGTATGCAGGGGGGGGGGGTCTCTCTGTACGATGCTAGTCCCGGTGCTATGGACACAGTCCTGAGAACATTTCTGCACAGTCCCTTTCTATACTCTACATGTATATCATCACTGTCCAGTAAAAGAAAATTCTACTTTAACTTTGAATGTTTTTTTTTTTTTTTTTAAAGAATTTCTATTGATCCATTCAGAAGGAAAGCTTCACGTAATGCACAGGGCAGCTGGTGTGATCAAATATAGTAGAAAAATACAGCTATTACTATACTATACTAGTTCTGGCCCATGGGTAATTCTTTCATCTGGCCCACATACTGCCATGGAATGACACTGATGACTTAGTCCAATTGAGAGTGCCTTATCTCAGCCACAGCTGGCTACAGTTGGGCTGGTTTTAGCTCAAAATAGAAATGCTGTGCAAACATTTAACATGACAGACTGCACGTGGGCTGCCTGTGACCCAGAGTTCAAAAGACATGACAAAGCTTAAACGTGGCTGCTGCGGTTGGGCAAGTTTCGGCATACTGAATATTTGCCATTGCCATAACTGACCCATTTGTGCCTTTCCTGGGCCTGGGTATGTTGCCTAGAATTCCCTGTTACAGGGAAACAGGGAAAAATTATATATGTTTTTTATGGTAGTTTGTTGTATTGAAGTGTAATTAATTCGATATGTCCAAATATTTGTGGACACCCCTTCTCATGAATGCATTCAGTTACTTCAAGTTGCACTTATTGCTGACACAGTTGTGCAAATGCACACACACAGTTTGTCTAGTCTATGTGAAGAAGTACTGCCAATAAAATAGGACCCTCTGGAGCAGATAAATATGAACCTATTAGCACCATGCTGCCTGATGCCAGGAGTGGACCAGAGGGGTATAAAACCCCCAGCATTGAGCCGTAGAGCAGTGGAACTGTGTTCTTTGAAAAGATGGAAGGTGCTTCAGCCAGTTCTTTTGGGATGAGTTGTAAAGTTGGGGATGAGGTGGGGTGCTGATCATCCTACATGCTTATCTCACTAATGCTCTTGATGCTATCAAATTCTCACAGAAAGTAGAGACAGTTACATACAGTAACAAATGTAGGGTATAGCAAATAATGAGCAGATGTCCCAATACCTTTGTCCAGATGGTGTATGTTAGCCCTGGACTAAAACACAAGCCACAACCTAACATAACACTCATGATAAAACAATATTATAGGAATCTGGCACAAGTACTGATTAAATACATTACTTTAAATTATTTTTCATTTAGACATCCTTAAATGAATGATTCATACAATTATTGTCAATTTAGCATTCACTCAGCAGTCATTTTCCTGTACGTTACATCAGCACCTTCCCACTGGCTTCTATTAGAAGTGTGATCTGAGTTTACTAGGTCGAGGGAAATGTGTCAGACCTATTATCCGTGGTGACTGTATGCTACAGATGCAGCACACAGAGATGAATACACTAGAGTGTTCCTTCAACACGCTCTGCTGTACTTAGTGAAAGGCCACTTCTCAGGCTATAGTCTCCAGCATCCTCTGAGTGCCCTTAAGTGACCCACCTACTGGAGTGAAAGGCCTTTTCTCAGGCTATAGGCTCCAGCATTCTCTCAGCGCCCTCAAGTGACCCACCTTCAGTTGTACAAAATATTCCTGCAGTGTGTAAGTGCACTGAGAAACAGTGAGAAGCAGTGTGGTCACCTCATAAGACCTTACAGAAAAAAACACACACCCACACACACAAGCAGAAAGGCTGGATGACGTTGCTCATCGCATGCTGTTCTCATGCTGCTCAATGCCCATTCATATCTACGGGACTGTGTTGTAAGAGACTGTACTAGCACACTTCCCTTTAAATCTAGCTGGTAGTTTGAGTGGGGTGGTACTGAGGCACCAAAAGTAGGTCAGTAAATGGGATCTAGTCTGTGTTTAAAGGCTGCCATCTAGTGGTTACTGTTAGCATTGATTTGAGTGCTAAATTCCAGTATTTAATGTTGTTGAATTTTCATAACTGAGGTCACACTTCATATCTGCTGACTGAGGACTTCATTTTTAGCTGAATAAATGTCATTGTATTGTTGTATTTACCATAGCACGTAGCTAACATGCTCGCTTCAAGAACAGCTGAATCAGTGTGTTATTATTATTATTATTATTATTATTATTATTATGTTTGAATGATTACTAATTAATAATAAATAAATTAGTTTTTCTCTATTAATATTGCTCTTTTTCCCTAAAAATTTATTCATGTCTAGTCTAGCATAAGGCTTTGCACAGCTAACCCTGGCCCTAGAGACCTGGAGTCAAGCACAGTTTGGAGATTTCCTTCCTATACATGTGTCTTAGGCTTGTTAATTTAGTAGTTGGCTAAATCAGATACGTCTGGACAGGGAAATCACCAATCTGACACCAGTTCTGGACCACCTAGACCCAGTATAGACACAGCTGAGAGCAGGAATGCCTGTTTGCAGAGGATCTGTGAAGTGTGTGAACCTTTATCAACCTCATCATGAACCACTCTTGAGTGTCCCTTCTGTCTTACTCATTTTCCTCTGTATTGCACTGTGTATTTCATTTTGCCACACACTCCTGCTTGAACATTTCCCCAGTGCTTGTTTCTTTTTATATGCTGTCTGTTCTTTCATTGTGAGCAGCTTAAAGACTGTCGGAGTAAAGTCAAGAGAGCTCACTTTGTTGCCACAGAGACCAAAAGCCTTGAGAATATATATCACTAACCTCCGCCACGAGGGCCTTTGTTAATGTTGAGAGGTTTGCTTTTTGTCACTGATCTCAGACAGGTTTTGCAGTTTTTGGCTTCAACAACGCTCTCATGGATTTGAGTGCTACACGCTGGTGATGAATAAGCAGTTAATGAAGTTTGGAACTGGAGCTTAATGATGTTTTGGCATTAGCAGCATCACTGCAATTACTACAAGAACCTCATTCACTCCTTACAATACAGTGTTGCTCTCCAGGTGCCGTAAATGGCTATCCTAGAAGAGCTCACTGTCTGTCAAGTGCCCTGTTCAGCAAGTACAGTGGACGATGAGGGTCAGTGTAAAGACAGCTGTGACACTCAGTGGGGTCTCATTCCCAGGGGGCATGGTGATGATTTACAGGGTTGGTGTGACCTGCAGAAGGCCTACTCTCTGATTTCACACATCTAAATCAAAACACTGTGAGCTACAGATGCAACTTAACCCATGGGTAGTCTTAACAGTCTGTATACTGCCCTTGTCCTAAAGGTCAAAAATGACCCAAAGACAATGTGTGTAGCCTGGTGGTGCACAGCTTTTAGGAAATATTAACAAAGGTGATGTTTTACTTATTCAGAGCTTTCTTCGCTGTTGAACATAGTTATTTTTATTATTATTATTATTATTTATCTCCTTTTTGAAATTATGTAAAAACACATAATGCTTCCATTTGACTGTTGAATATTAGCAGGCCTGTAATTCTAGATCCTAATATTGCATATAATCACAGACAACCCAGGATATATGATGGCATTCATCTATTTAATGCTTCTAGTATCCTTTGCAGTTCTTTAAAATTTTAAAAAGAGACTGGATGCCAGTTTAATTGTTCCAGAAGTGTCTTCATATGGTTGTATGGTTTCTTTACCATCACCACATATTGCTGGTTTAAATATCCAGAACCTCACATGTGTTTAGTCTGTATTAGTTTGTCAAGCACAGGCCTAAGAGTCTCCCCTGATAAGCAGCTGCTGACTCCTCTAAACAAACACATACATTGAGTCTATTTCCAGTGCTGGGGTATTTCCTCTCTCTGTCTGTTTCTCCCTCATTCCAGACGACCTTCCAGCAATGCCATAGATGGCTATGAGCTCTGGAATCATGGCCTGCTTTTGATAATCCAGTCACATTTACACCAGAATTCATGAGACAGGAGAATGTGGAGAGAGCTCTTGGGATGGGGAATAAGATATTGCCTTTCTTTTTTTCCTTTCCTACTACCCAGAGTGTTCTCGATAAACATTTGCTGTTCTTTATAATATTCTATGCATTTGATCATTCCCCTTCTAGACATATCAGTACAAGATGAACCAGTTGGAAGCTGTAGTCTGATTCGTGAGATTTCTTATCTGTCTGACTATCTGTGTTAATTATTTCCTGGAACTTGGCTTAAAATAACTCATATTCAAATAGTGTAATAATTTATAATTAAAACATTAAAAGTCATTCAATTAGAAATGTTGATAACAAGGATATACAGCATACCATCTTTTGTGCATAAGAACACTTTGTACCTCATTTTGTTTACGTTTTATATTTGTATATATATTTTTACATCACCTTACATGTCTCATAAATTCCATATCATTTTAAATCATGTTTATTATTTATTCATATAAACACAGCTGTAGTAGCTAACATAGCTAAATCACAATCAAGTAGCCTATGCAAAAGGCTGGGCACTGTACAGACTCAGGACCTATAGTAACACCTCTTATGAACACTTTTTATAGTGAGCTAGGGGTCTTTCAGGTAGCAACACAACCCCAAAGCATGACAGATCCACCCGCATGCTTCACAGTTGGCAAGGTGCTCTTTTCATTTACCTTTACTGACAGACTTCTGTGTTGATACCATCCGTCCACAGAGCTCCTCTGGCCTGTCTAGATGCTCTGTAGCATGCTTTAAAAGTTGAGTTTTGTTGATTATGTTTGTGCAAACAACTCTACACAAAGAAATGGTACACCACCACACCTTGACTCAGCCTTCCTGCAGGTTCCTGGCAGTCATATGGGGGTTTCGATCGACCTGTTCCACCAACCCTGCTGTCTAAGTATAATCTTGCTCTTCCAGATCTTATCTTGACCTCCACAGTTCTACTGAACTGCCTTTGCTTAATAACATTCCACTGTGTAGAAACTGCAATCTGAAACGCTTCTAAAACGTCTTCTGTAGCCTTCCTCTTGATGAGGAGCCATCAGCACAAGGTTTGAAGAGTCAGACAATTTAGAAAGCTTAGAAATTTGATTCTGCCGACAGTTTCTTTTTACAGTTGGTGACATGTCTCAGGCCTGATCTGTTCTGAGACCTTGCCAATAAAAAATGAGATGATTGATGAGCTACAGAGGCAGTGTTTATCGTTTCTAAAAACAACAACAACAACAAAAAGTGTCATTTGGCCAAGGATGGCCAATCTGTCACATATAACTGTATGTACACATAGGCTAATTATAGGTGGGACAACAGCTGTGCTCTTAATCCCTTACTAGACAGGATGACCCCATCAGTCACACATCGGAACTGTTTATGTTTTTTTTTTTTATAACCTCTTCTGCTGTCTACCATTAATAGCAACACGTGAGCTATTTTTCGTTGGACATACATAGCGTATATTTATCAGCTCTTAAACCACTTGCTAAGAAAAGCATTGGTCCATAAATCCAGCTTATCAAACGAATTGGGAACCTGTGTAGTCAACACTGTTCATTTATCTCCTTTACCTGCTTTCAACTTCACATCCAGAGTAATCTCCACACTTTTGTGTATCTTCTCTACATATCTTTTTTTAGATCCACAGGTCTCTCCAGATAACATGTCCATGTGGGGCCTGTATGGAAAGCCCAACAGGAAACCAGAAAGTTCTATCCAAATTTTAAGCGGCTCGCCAATTCTAGGATGAAACCTCAGGCTGCTGGAGGAATCTACGCTTTTGCTTTTCCCCTCGACCATTATTCTGTTTGTCCTTCATCACCTCACAGAGATTTTCCACATCTTATGGAAACAGTCCATTACTTAAAGCTCCCAGTCCTGCAGTTTTAGAACCAAACATACCAGATGTGGTGTGGCAGTGAAGACACCAAAGCTATCAAATAACACCAAAATGTGATACACAAATCCAGCCATTCTTATATTTTGGATTTTTGACAGAGCACAGCTACCAAGCAGCTTCATGAGGAGCCTCCAATGATGCTGAGAAAGTCAGGAACCAAAACTGGGCCTGACCCTAATCCGAACCTTAACCTCAGCCCAAAACCTAATCCTAACCTTCATCCTGCCCTTATTTCTAATCTTAACCTCATCCAAAACCTAATCCTAACCTTCATCCTGCCCTTAGTTCTAATCTTGACCTCATCCAAAACCTAATCCTAACCTTCATCCTGCCCTTATTTCTAATCTTAACCTCATCCAAAACCTAATCCTAACCTTCATCCTGCCCTTAGTTCTAATCTTGACCTCATCCAAAACCTAATCCTAACCTTCATCCTGCCCTTAGTTCTAATCTTGACCTCATCCAAAACCTAATCCTAACCTGCATCCGGGTCTCTTAAACTCCAGTTCCAGGCTGGGGTCAGCTGCAGGTCTATAACAGCTGGTTTGAGGATGTTTAGATGATCTATATTAGACCTGTTAGATGATCAGATGTTTAGATGACCTTGGCCTCTCCAAATAAAGTGAAAACAGCTGAATTCAGTAGAATTTGGTCTTCTTCAAAAGTCTCTTGGTGATCTTCTGAATGTTCAGATGCTGCTTCATGACTGATATGTTGTTGATCAGTTACTGACAATCTGTAAACCAAGTGCAGAACTGTCGATATTTGCAGTGTCATTCTCTTCACTCTCTTGCTGCAGGTATTTATGGCTCCATGTCTGAACCATAGTAGAATAGCAGCTGCATGATATGCAGCCCTGTCTGAGAATACAAACTGTCCCTGATATTTCCAGGTCGGCATGCTGAGTGCGGCTGTGTGGTCTGATCCTGCTCCCTGACGCCTGGCGGTGCGGCCTGTGAAATACCACACTCAGGACACACACAAAGGTGTGAGTTTACCTCAGGACAAAGTAGGATAGATAACTCGCTCTGTGCTCTCTCTCTCTCTCTCTCTCTCTCTATCTCTCTCTCTGTGTATTAGTGTTCATTAGTTTAAAGGGGTATGAAGCTCCCAGAGGGCTAAACAAGGCCACTGCAGTAAAATCACGTTTTATGAGTTACTGAACGTAACAGTAATGAAGAGAAGCTTGAATTTCATATAAAACACTTTTCATATAAATCAACATGCAATAAGCTTTTCACTGTGCTTTAAACTCCTCAGAGTGTGAATTTATAGAAGATAAAGTGTGCAGGGTCACACTTTATCCACATGAGGGCACACTTAGGTATGTACTTTGTTCAGGACAGTTTCAAGCCTGTACTGTCACTCAACCTACATTAGTTAGAGTGCAGATTAATTAAGATGATTGATGTCTTTGATATTTTTGCATTTCTAAAATGGAAATTCTGAACAATAGTTATTCATAGATCATTAATTGCGCACACATATTTTGTTGGTACAAAACCTAAATAATTAAGACCAAAATTTGTAGTTGATGGGAATATCTATTTTATCACTCATTGTAATAAAGTTAGTGTATTTACACCCTTTTAGGTAATTACAGCTCAAACAAGTCACATCTTCAATATTTTAGGCTAGAGTTCATACTATCAAAATTAGACACTGTAGTATTTTACAGTCACCATCAATCAAAGTCCAGATCAATATGTGGAAATTGTGCAATTTACTACCATTTTAACTGGGCTTCTCTGTTCTGCTTCAACTGTTGCTTATCCTCCATCACTTCAGTTAAATATGCTAAAGAATGCATTTATAAATTGCTTTAGATTTACACATGCTTATTTTTCCCTTGGTGAACAGTTAATGGAAAACAAGACTAGCTGACTTACGGCACTGCAACAGATAGGAGCCTCATAGCACAGACATATAGACAAAAGTATTGGGACACACCTCTTAATCACTGAATCACAGTCCCCATTGCCACAGGTGTGTAAAATCAAGCACCCAGCCATGCAGCCTGTCTTTACACACATTAGTGAAAGACTGGGTGGTTCTAAAGAGCTCACTGAATTCCAGCGTGGTTCTGTAATAGGATGTCACCACAGCATCCAAGTTAGTTGGTGAAATTTCTTCCCTCCTAGATATTCCACCATCATCTGTAAGAGGTATTATTAGGAGCATAGTGCCTAAAAGTCGCCAACGCTCTGCTGACTCAATACCTGCAGAGTTCCAGAGCTGCAAAGGGGGACCAGCTCCATATTAATGCCTATGGATTTAGAATGGAATGTCATCAAAGCTTCTGTAGGTGTATTGTGTGGGTGTCCCAATACTTTTGTCCATACAGTGTAGCTATTAACACTGTTAAAAGCACATTTATTATATTTATTAGTTATTTTTGTTACTACTTCCTCTTAACAGATTTCCAGTGTCCTCTCTGTGTCCTCTTGATGGCCCATCAGCACAATGTGCTGCTCCCAAGCTGAAGAGATTGTAGCAGGGTTTGGTTGCAAGGTTAGCTTTTAGCCTAGCATCCACCTAGCACCCACTTGCTTTACCAGCTTTCACCATGCTGTGCAGTGTTCCCCAGGCCTTTTCTGGTTGGGCCTTCTCCAGGCAGCACAGCGTTAGCTTTTATCCTTTTTAGTCTGCCTTCCATATTGTCCCAAAGTAGCGGTTGCTTTTAGCTTTGAAAGGCTTTCGCTAGTGCATTTTGTGAATGTACTTTTTGGAGGCGTAAATTTAATGAGCCAAGACTGTTGCTGGAATTTACTGGATTTGGAACTGACCCGTTTTTCTAGCCCTGTTTTGATTATGCAGGATTTTATTTCAGTGTAGACAAATCAGTGTCTATACTTTCATGTACCAAACTCTCAAATTCAACTGTTCATTTTTATGGCTGAAATAAAAATATGGGTGTATAATAATGGTGTGACCACATGAAAAGCATATCATATGGACAGATATATTATTAACTGTTGCTTTAATTAATGTTTCATGTTAAACTGACATCAAATAGACATTTTTAAGAACTGCCCAGGGACTACACATGGAGATTAGCCTTATTGGCTAACTCTGGCTCATTTACAGCAATTTGTCTGTTGATTGATGAGCACTGTCCCTGTCAAATAAACAACTGAAATAATAATGTAGCATCAGGGTGGAAATACATTTTCACAATGGCTTTAAATGTAAGTGTCTGCATCTTTTGTGCTTTGTGTATTTTAGCACAGCTCTTTAGCACAAGTTACACATGTGAAGACTTGGAATGCCACCCTGCTGCTGGAGTTCAGTCCCAACCCAAACCTAACACACCTGAACAAGCAGATCAGCATCTTCGTTAGCATGTGACTATTCGAGAGCTGGAGGTCTGGAACTGAACCCTGCAGGGTGGCGGGACTCAGGCAGTAGAGAATGTTAATGAATGCTAATGAATCTTAAGGGAATGTTAAAGGCTCACTGGAGGCCTTCATGTTGCGCAAGTAGAACCTTTTGAAAAATGGCACTCTCCACATAACCACAATGCCAGTGTTTTTATTCTAGTCTGTGACGTTTGTGAAACAACCACTTCCTGAAGTCTCAGGTAACAAGATATTACAGCAGGGCTACAGGCAGTGCAATGGAAACCATGTAATTCATGCAAATCTTCTATGTACATATGATTTCCCTACCTGGGGGATAAAGACAAGAAGAACATACTTTCAGGAACATCACTGAGAAAGACAGATATTTATTGTATAAACAAATGATTATTCAGCATTGGCCCTACTGTTTTCACAACACAGATGTGTGACTGTATGTTCACACCCCTCTTGTTGTACTTCCGACACTCGTGGCAAAGCATTCAAATGAATTTGACCAGCTGAAAACCTACTCTGGGTGTTGCCCCGAGTGTGGAGTTAAAAGGGAACATCCATGTGACTCTGTGCTGTAAATCAGTTTAACGCTGAAAAGCTGCAGATCATCTCAATTTTGTGTGTTTGTTAAATACTGCCTTTCTTGTGCAACTACAGCTGCAATTGAAATTATTCAATCCTTTGACAATTGTTAGCAAAATGTACGCACTTTTAGCTGTTTGCGGTAAACCAATAACACCAGACCAACTTAAATAGCTCAACACAACTACAATAACATATGCTTTCTCTAAATCTAACACAAAATGTAACTTTTAATGAGGACTGCAGTCTCAGAATTACTTCAACCCTTCATGACAAGCATTTTTAGTACTTAGTAGAGCACCCTTTTACTGTTATGACCTGCTGCAAACATTTGTGCATAGCCATACACCAGTTTCTGCCAGCATTTCTAAGGAATATCAGCGCATTCTTCATGAGCAGTCCAGTTCCAGTTCACTAATATTCTTGGGTTTGCATGCTGCAACCACCTTCTTTAAAACCCACCAACAATTTTCAATGGGGTTCAAGTGAGGCAACTGTGACAATCACTCCAGAATCTTCCAGGGCTTCTTCTGAAACCATGCCTTGGTGGACTTTGAGGTATGCTTTGGATACAATCGTCCTGTTGGAAGGTCTAATGATGTCCAAGCTTGAGGTTCCACTCAGAAGGCATGACGTTTTCTCTTAGGATTTCCTGATACTAGATTGAATTCATCTTGCCCTCCACGTGCTGCAGGTTTACAGAGCCAGAGGAAGAAAGCTGGCCCAGAGCATCACCGAGCCACACCATGCTTTACTGCAGAGAGGAGACATATTGCTTGGCCGTAGGCCAGAACAGAATCCCAAAACTTCTGTGGCTTATTTGTATGGTTTTGAGCTGATTGGAGCAGACTTTGTGCTTTTAGCTCATAAAAAGCAACAAAAGTCATAATGGTTTAATGAAAGCTTACAAGACAACAAGGATTTGGGCTTTTAAATGGCACAATATGATGTGCTGTGCTTAATGTAATTGTGTAACTGTGCTTAATATGACAGGAACATTTTCAAAATAGTTAAGCATACTCCAGGGGCCTCAAGTTAAGCAGTGGGTTGAGGTTTAGTCTTTACTTACTTAGAGCAAAGCTAGCTTCACAACTCAGGAAACGCACAGCGGCCCACAGTCTCATCTCCCATCTACCTCCACCTCCCATAAGACAGGGTCCCACGAATAAATAAGCTTGTGATGCTTTGTCACTCCCATTCAAAAGTCAAGGAAAAGGCATGGTCGGGCCACGGTAGACCAAATATCCTGGCTGAGCACCTAAGGCTGTAGTCATCCATTTAACCAAATAAACCTGTAACAATGTAGATCAGACCTGAGGATTTCTACCCAAATAAACAATCTTTACAACAGTCCGATTCAAAGTGCTCTCTCGTTTATTCAGAGACGCACAAAGGCAACCAAGAGTCGTGACTTTTTCTAAATTTGTCGAGTCGATTTAGCCAAGGAAGACTTGCCTTTGTTTCTGGAACTGTTATTCTTTACTTTTTCTTATGCTCTCCAAAATATACACTGATCACAGCCAAGTCCCATTATAGTAAGCACATACTTTGTGACAAGTGTTTTCTATCACTTGCATGTGATAAAGCTTCAAAAGATTTCCGTGGCTTTACAGTAACTGCTCTGATTCACTTCAAGGCTGCGGAGAGCCGAAAGGTTATAATTATAGTAGCAAACAAGTGAAATTCATTATCAACGGGTATCAGGATGAGGCGGTTGGTGTAGTGTATTGAATAACAACACTGCTTTCCCCATGGCAGACTAGGAATGGATTGGCCAGGCAAGCTCACCACGCTACACCAACGAGAGTTCATGGGAAGGAGTCGTAATTCTAAATTCACCTAACACAGCGTAGTTGCAATGGGTTGCTCAGTAGTTGCTAAGTGGTTGCTATGTATCCTAGGAGGTTGCTATGGTGTTACATTTTCATCTACATTTATTGCATTTAACAGACACTCTTATAATAATCATTCCCTCAGAATATCCAACGGTAGGCCAGAGCCTGACTGATTCAGCACTGACCACTCCAAGAACCCAGTGACCATCATCTGAATACAGTCTCTGTGAGATCTAGTGTGAATGGCCTCTATAAAAGCTGTCTAACTGCTCAAGCAGCACTTTGACTGGATAATAGCTCTGTTGGTGCCAACTTGCCAAACCCCCTGTGTGTGTGTGTGTGTGTTTGAAAGAGAGAAAGAGAGAGAAAGAGTATAATGGTAGCTTCAAACACAAATTTTAATACTAAATAAACATTATTTATTTATTTATAGGAAAGTGGACATTTTTTCTTCTGTATGTACAGGCCTTCTTCTACAAGAGGTGCATTCGCCTGACACTCACTTCTAATTACTATCTGTCTAATTAGTGCTTACATATATAATTAGTGTCATATATTAATAATTATAATTAGTATCATATGTAAATATTAGTGTTCAATTCAGTTGAGGCTCCTAAGACCACTAGGTACTCATCGCTTTTGACCAAGAGTGCACATCAAGCTGACCATAATGATTTGGCCCTTGTTAAAGTTGCTCTGGTCTTCACACCTGTCCGTTTATTCAACATCCAGACTGACTATGACAGAACCGACTGTCACGTCTAACGTACGCTATATGTCCAAATGTTTCTGGACACCCTTTCTAATCAATACATTCAGCTACTTTAAGTTCCCTTGTAGTTCCCTAGTCCCTCTACAGAAGTAGTGCCAATAAAATAGGACTCTCTGGAGCAGATAAACATTAACCTATTGGCTCCATGCCTACTGCCAGGTTTGGACTATGATGGATGCTGCTCCATCCAATACTTTTAGGACTTTTAGGTCAGGGATGAGGTGGGGTGGTCAAAATCCAATTCTGACCTCACTTATGCTCTTGTCACTGAATGCAGTCAAATTGTCATAGCAATGCTCTAGAATCTAATGGAAAGGAAGCCCTACCTGGACACTAGAGACAGTTACTTGAACAGAAGCAGGATTAACTTTTACTGGAATACTGGAATGAATAATGAATGAGCAGGTGTCCCAATATTTTTGTCTATATAGTATGGCAGTCTGGCTATCAGGGACATTTCATTATGGGTGATAACGCTACTTTTATGTGCTGTTATTTTGATGACATACACCCCACAAAGACATTCTGAAACAACCGCTAGCATGTGATTCTTCCCTTCACAGAATATATATTTTCCTTTTAAAGGGATGCACAAATGTACCCTTTGCATGGCAGTTTGTGCAACTTTTGCATGGGACATTGCCAGGAGGCATTAAGCATGTCATGATGACTCGGCCCTCCACAAGCTTTAAAGGGAATGTATTCCACATTTATCTTGCACTTATTTTTCCCCTGAGGTCCTCTTATAACATTTATGTGGCTTGGTGTTTTCAGGAGTCATTTTTAAATGACCAACCTCTCTTTTTCCTTTAACTTTACCAGGTCATTCTTGTTACTGTACCTTTAAAGCAACATTATGAAGCCATCTTACCTTAACAGCTTCAAAAATAATATTGATGCTCAACTGCCTTTAATAGGGAGAGTTATGTCTCTGTCATCGCAGGAAGAGTTGTGTGTTACTGTGTGTTGGACTCGCCGTATACCTCGTAATGTTTGTGTAACCAAAGAATAATCTGGTTGCTATGTGGTTGCTAGGTGGTTGCTTTAGTATCATGTGGTTGCTGTTGTGTTTGCTAGATGGGTGCTATCAGAGACGTTATAAATGAGGACATTGACCACTGGTTAAAATATAAATAGGAGTTCTCAAAACACTAGTGGTTTTACGGATGAACATTCGCCTTTCAACCAAATGTGGCAATCAGCTTGAGCGGCGGAACCACTTCTCGTTGTGGAGATCTGAGCAAGAGCATTAGTCAGATCCAGCAAGGAATGTTTTTTGTGCTTTTTTGAGCCAAACGCTACAAACTATTCATGAGGATTCTTTCCGAATTTAGCAGTGATTTAAAAATGGCTTTGTAGTCTCTCCTATAACATAGAGATAAAGGCCTGGTCTCGTATGACTGGAAGTAATTGCAACAGCAGCGTTGCACTTGCCAACTTGCCTATTAGGACTTAGTGCTATAGTACTGTTATTGTCAGAGTCTACAATCAAGAATATTTCCATAACCAGACCAAAACACACAACAATGATTTTACATCAAATTCAAATTATAATGAAATTTGAATACAATCCTCTTCTACAGAACCGTGACCTTGATTTAAAATAATTTCATAGCTGTTTCAATGAGCTACAGGGGTAATAATTAAACATTAAACTTATAGGAGCTTCCAAAACCCCATGGGAGGGTTAAATGCTTTCGTTAGCAGATAATTATACCGTTGTTTTCCATCACATTTGCTAAAGAGGCATAGATAGAGACCGCTGCCACTGATTTAAGAGAAAAGTTTACATCTGCATCATGTGTGATTTTTCACCCCTATTTTGAGTTTGACTTTTGGTTTTTGTTTCATTTTATCTAGTCTCATGAGTTGTCATAGTCCACTTTTACTTCTTCTTTTAGGGATTAGGATTGTGAGGACAGTGAATGTCAGTAAAGTGACACTTTTGTCCCGAGCGTGTGACCGAGATCACCTCATCTCAGACCAGCGTTAAACTCAGTATTCATTGGTTCAGCTGCTAAATCAAATAGAGCTGGGGTGCTGATTTTGTGTCTGGGTGGCTTTTCTGATGATGTAGCTTTTCTCAGCACTGGAGTGTCAGTGCATTCTGGGAAAAGCTGAGGGCAGCGAGGGGCCAGAGCCTGACTGATTCAGCACTGACCACTCCAAGAACCCAGTGACCATCATCTGAATACAGTCTCTGTGAGATCTAGTGTGAATGGCCTCTATAAAAGCTGTTCAAGCAGCACTTTGACTGGATAATAGCTCTGTTGGTGCCAACTTGCCAAACCCCCTGTGTGTGTGTGTGTGTGTGTGTGTGTGTGTGTGTTTGAAAGAGAGAAAGAGAGAGAAAGAGTATAATGGTAGCTTCAAACACAAATTTTAATACTAAATAAACATTATTTATTTATTTATAGGAAAGTGGACATTTTTTCTTCTGTATGTACAGGCCTTCTTCTACAAGAGGTGCATTCCCCTGACACTCACTTCTAATTACTATCTGTCTAATTAGTGCTTACATATATAATTAGTGTCATAAATTAATAATTATAATTAGTATCATATGTAAATATTAGTGCTCAATTCAGTTGAGGCTCCTAAGACCACTAGGTACTCATCGCTTTTGACCAAGAGTGCACATCAAGCTGACCATAATGATTTGGCCCTTGTTGCTCTGGTCTTCACACCTGTCCGTTTATTCAACATCCAGACTGACTATGACAGAACCGACTGTCACCGTCTAACGTACGCTATATGTCCAAATGTTTCTGGACATCCTTTCTAATCAATACATTCAGCTACTTTAAGTTCCCTTGTAGTTCCCTAGTCCCTGTACAGAAGTAGTGCCAATAAAATAGGACTCTCTGGAGCAGATAAACATTAACCTATTGGCTCCATGCCTACTGCCAGGTTTGGACTATGATGGATGCTGCTCCATCCAATACTTTTAGGACTTTTAGGTCAGGGATGAGGTGGGGTGGTCAAAATCCATCATTCTGACCTCACTTATGCTCTTGTCACTGAATGCAGTCAAATTGTCACAGCAATGCTCCAGAATCTAATGGAAAGGAAGCCCTACCTGGACACTAGAGACAGTTACTTGAACAGAAGCAGGATTATCTCTTACTGGAATACTGGAATGAATAATGAATGAGCAGGTGTCCCAATATTTTTGTCTATATAGTATGGCAGTCTGGCTATCAGGGACATTTCATTATGGGTGATAACGCTACTTTTATGTGCTGTTATTTTGATGACATACACCCCACACAGACATTCTGAAACAACCGCTAGCATGTGATTCTTCCCTTCACAGAATATATATTTTTTTCTTTTTAAAGGGATGCACAAATGTACCCTTTGCATGGCAGTTTGTGCAACTTTTGCATGGGACATTGCCAGGGGGCATTAAGCATGTCATGATGACTTGGCCCTCCACAAGCTTTAAAGGGAATGTATTCCACATTTATCTTGCACTTATTTTTCCCCTGAGGTCCTCTTATGACATTTATGTGGCTTGGTGTTTTCAGGAGTCATTTTTAAATGACCAACCTCTCTTTTTCCTTTAACTTTACCAGGTCATTCTTGTTACTGTACCTTTAAAGCAACATTATGAAGCCATTTTACCTTAAAAGCTTCAAAAATAATATTGATGCTCAACTGCCTTTAATAGGGAGAGTTATGTCTCTGTCATCGCAGGAAGAGTTGTGTGTTACTGTGTGTTGGACTCGCCATATACCTCGTAATGCCCCTTTGCTGTTAGCTAAGAGCTAAAGTGTCTGTCCGTCATAGGAAATATAGCTACATTGCTGTCATTGGCAATGTAGGGTTTGGGGCCGTGCACCTTTTCAAATGTGAACAGTGAAGGAAGGGGGGTGATTCTCATCTCATCAAGTCATTTTTGCAAAAAACAGTGTCCTCAAATGAGGCCAAAGGGTCAAAGTTTTACAAAATTAAGCATCATAGTGCCGAGAAGCAGAAATTGAGGACACAGGGTTTCAAGAGGTTAATGGAGTGTTTTTTGCAGAATACCTTCCAAATATGGACTGCATGGACTGGAGAGTCAAAATTTTTGACTGATGAGTTTTCTATGATATGAGCTCTTTCACCGGCAGAAAAAAAACATTTACCCTACATTTACCATATTCGATTCCATCCTTAGTCTCTTGGTCTCAGGTACAAGACTGCCCTGCCTCATGTTTCTTCTATGAGCTTCTCTGTACTAAGCCACCTCCTACACTCCTACAACAACGCTGGCCAGTCTGTGTTCCTTCTTTTTCCATTATATCTGAACCTTTCAAATAATTTCAGAACAGTCCTCTAAAAACCTGTTGAACACTGCCACTGCTGTTGTGGATGACATCACAGCACACTGAGGATAACGTAACACCAACGATAGAAGATAGAAAAAATATGAGGAGATGGAAAAAAAAGAGTCCAACCACATTCATGCG